>NC_059196.1:29609068-29704068 GCF_020615455.1 Coregonus clupeaformis | reverse complement strand
ACTGGTTTGGATCAAGAAGGTCATTCTGAGAGAGATAGCAAGAGAGTTGGCTAAAGACGGCACGCTCAATAGTTTTGGAAAGAAAAGAAAGAAGGGATACTGGTCTGTAGTTGTTGACATCAGTGGGATCGAGTGTTGGTTTTTGAGAAGGGGTGCAACTCTCGCTCTCTTGAAGACGGAAGGGACATGGCCAGCGGTCAAGGATGAGTTGATCAGCGAGGTGAGGTAGGGGAGAAGGTCACCGGAGATGGTCTGGAGAAGAGAGGAGGGGATGGGGTCAAGCGGGCAGGTTGTTGGGCGGCCTGCAGTCACTAGTCGCAAGATTTTATCTGGAGAGAGAGGGGAGAAAGAAGTCAAAGCATAGGGTAGGGCAGTGTGAGCAGGACCAGCAGTGTCATTAGACTTAACAAACGAGGATCGGATGTCGTCAACCTTCTTTTCAAAGTGGTTGACAAAGTCATCCACAGAGAGGGAGGGGGGATTCAGCAGTGAGGAGAATGTGGCAAAGAGCTTCCTAGGGTTAGAGGCAGATGCTTGGAATTTAGAGTGGTAGAAAGTGGCCTTAGCAGCAGAAACAGATGAAGAAAATGTAGAGAGGAGGGAGTGAAAAGATGCCAGGTCGGCAGGGAGTTTAGTTTTCTTCCATTTCCGCTCAGCTGCCCGGAGCTCTGTTCTGTGAGCTCGCAATGAGTCATCAAGCCACAGAGCTGGAGGGGAGGACCGAGCCGGCCGGGAGGATAGGGGACACAGGGAGTCAAAGGATGCAGAAAGGGAGGAGAGGAGGGTTGAGGAGGCGGAATCAGGAGATTGGTGGGAGAAGGATTGAGCAGAGGGAAGAGATGATAGGATGGAAGAGGAGAGAGTAGTGGGAGAGAGAGAGCGAAGGTTGCGGCGGCGCATTACCATCTGTGTAGGGGCAGAGTGAGTAGTGTTGGAGGAGAGCGAGAGAGAAAAGGATACAAAGTAGTGGTCGGAGACATGGAGGGGAGTTGCAGTGAGATTAGTAGAAGAGCAACATCTAGTAAAGATGAAGTCAAGCGTATTGCCTGCCTTGTGAGTGGGGGGGGATGGTGAGAGGGTGAGGTCAAAAGAGGAGAGGAGTGGAAAGAAGGAGGCAGAGAGAAATGAGTCAAATGTAGACGCGGGGAGGTTGAAATCCCCCAAAACTGTGAAGGGTGAGCCATCCTCAGGAAAGGAACTTATCAAGGCGTCAAGCTCATTGATGAACTCTCCAAGGGAACCTGGAGGGCGATAGATGACAAGGATATTAAGCTTAAATGGGCTAGTGACTGTGACAGCATGGAATTCAAATGAGGAGATAGACAGATGGGTTAGGGGAAAAATTGAGAATGACCACTTGGGAGAGATGAGGATTCCTGTGCCACCACCCCTCTGACCAGATGCTCTCGGGGTATGCGAGAACACATGGTCAGACGAGGAGAGAGCAGTAGGAGTAGCAGTGTTTTCAGTGGTAATCCATGTTTCCGTCAGTGCCAGGAAGTTGAGGGACTGGAGGGTAGCATAGGCTGGGATGAAGTCAGCCTTGTTGGCGGCAGAACGGCAGTTCCAGAGGCTGCCTGAGACCTGGAACTCCAGGTGTGTGGTGCGTGCAGGGACCACCAGGTTAGAGAGGCAGCAGCCACGCGGTGTGAGGCGTTTGTGTAGCCTGTGCGGAGAGGAGAGAACAGGGATAGGCAGAGGCATAGTTGACAGGCTGCAGCAGATGGCTACAATAATGGAGAGGAGATCGGGATGAAATGAACTAAACATCAGGGAAAGGAGAGAGCAGGCCTCCCTCACCAAAAAAAAAAAAAAAATATATATATATAACTCTTCCAACTTCCACCTCAGAAACTATAAGTGTTTCACTGAACCACCCGAGTAAAACTCCCCCAACTTCCACTTTAGAAATTAGAATTGTTGTAAACTACAGCAGACTGTTATCAGTAGCTGTAATTAAGTACAGCAGCTACCAACCACCTAAAGTTAATGCCTCGGATGAGGTTAGAAAAACAGCTGAATGGTAGCAGTTAGCTGGCTCAATCACAGGTACTCTTAAGCATGAAATAACATTGGAAACAATTAACCACAGTTGCAAAAAGTTACCAGTAGCTACCCGCTAGCTAGCTAGCTAGCTAGCTTTGTTGGTCCAAGTAGTGGGTAGGCTAGCCTCGTGCTTCGCCGGAGTCCGCCGAATACAGTCCTTACCTACAATAATTACCTACAATAACCTTCAATAACTACCTGAGTAAGCTACCTATAACACCAAACTACAATACCTACCTACAATCTAAATACATGGTTTAAGCTTAACTCAACACCATATAAGAAGCCGAGCTTACCTTTCATAACGCAGCAATGATTAAACGTTGGGTAGCTAGCACAAAGATATTGTATTTAGCTACCACAGTACAGCCTGCTGGTAGTGTTGGCTGGCTAGCAATGGCTACTGTGTTGACTTTGTTTGAAAAACGGCGTCGCTGCGAACGAATGTAGCTGGCTAAAAGGATATTGTTTTTAGTTGCTACCGTTGCTAATAGCTACTCGCCAGCTGCCCTTAAATTGAATTGAATTCAGAGAGAGAGAGAGAGAGAGAGAGAGAGAGAGAGAGAGAGAGAGAGAGAGAGAGAGAGAGAGAGAGAGAGAGAATATATAAATGAACATACAGCATACTTCATTCCAAAGTAGTTTTATAACATGCTTAATATCTATACCCTGTAATTTTCCATACCCGTGCTTGAAGAAAAGCGTTTCCATCTGATGGTGGGATCAGGGCTGAGAGAGAGAGAGAGGGGGGTAATATTAAAGTGAATACATGAGAGGTGTACACAATACTGCGAGACACCGGGGAGGCGTGTTTGAATTAATCTACCTATAGACATAAAAGCAATAACACAACACAAACTACAGAGGGGGAGACAGGTGAACTGTATAAGCTTATGATGGAGAAAAGTAGAAAGTATAATACAATTATTTGAGGAAGATTGGACAAGTTTTTTAACAACTCTCCAACCTCATGTTTTTATGCGTACAATGTAGTTTGTGTTGTGTTATTGCTTTTATGATCGGACCCTTTTTTTCAATTTTCGCCTAAAATGACATACCCAAATCTAACTGCCTGTAGCTCAGGACCTGAAGAAAGGATATGCATATTCTTGATACCATTTTAAAGGAAACACTTTGAAATTTGTGGAAATGTGAAATTAATGTAGGAGAATATAAAACATTAGATCTGGTAAAAGATAATACAAACAAAAAAGCATGCATTTTCTATTATTTTTTTTTGTTCCATCATCTTTGAAATGCAGGAGAAAAGCCACAATGTAAAATTGCAGTTGAGGCGCAATTTTGATTTTGGCCACTAGATGGCAGCAGTGTGTGTGCAACGTTTCAGATTTATCCAGTGAATCATTGCAATACTGGACTATTTTGCATTAAGTCTGCCCAAATGTTCCGAATTGGTTAATTGATACATTTTCAAGTACAAAACTATAGAGAACATACAAAAATGATATGGTAATACAAAATGTAAGTTTACACACTCCCAGGAATGTCAAACATGATGGATCATTAGCTTATACACTAACTTTCACACATCCAGAAGGCCGGGCAGGGTGGGTGTGAAGCCAGAGACAGCAAGGGTTCAAACTGTAGAACCCAGTTCCTACATTTGAATATAAAAATTGATTTTATCAAACAAAACTATGCTACATTGTATCTCTGGGACCTTCAGGATGACAAATCAGAGCAAGATCACTGAATGTAAGTACATCATTTACCTTCAGAGGTGAATGTATCAAACCAGTTTCCGTGATACGTTTTTTGTTGTTGTGCACTTTCCTCAAAAAATAGCATGGTATTTTTTCACTGTAATAGCTACTGTAAATTGGACAGTGCAGTTAGATTAACAAGAATTTAAACTTTCTGCCCATTTAAGAAATGTCTATGTCCTGGAAAGTTTGCTGTTACTTACAACCGTCATGCTAATCACATTAGTGCACATTAGCTCAACCGTCTAGTATACGTGACACCGATCTCTTAGAGATTAAAAAGTTTAAGTATAGCCAATTGGAATTTGTGGCCTGTATATTCATAATTTCATTTAGGATACCATCAACACCACATGCCTTTTTGGGTTGGAGGGTTTGTATTTTGTCCCGTAGTTCATTCAATGTAATTGGAGATTCTAAGATTTCTATTTGATCATGTGTATGTTTTTGCTGTTTGTTCTTTTTTATTAAGTCAAAAAGATTGGAGAAATGGTTTATCCATACATATCCGTTTTGGATAGATAACTCTTCGTGTTGTTGTTTGTTTAGTGTGTTCCAATTTACCCAGAAGTGGTTAGAGTCTGTGGATTCTTCAATTACATTGAGCTGATTTCTGACGTGCTGTTCCTTCTGTTTCCGTAGTGTATTTCTGTATTGTGAAGGCGTAAGCTCTGGTTTTCTGGGGTTTTTTTTAGGGATAGGTTTCTCAATTTCTTTCTTAGGTTTTTACATTCTTCATCCCGTTTTTGTTGGATGTTTTGTCATAGTTGTGTCTAGGGGGGCATATTTGGGAGGGATTGCTGTCACCTCCAGGTAGGTGTTTGTCCCCCTGTGTGCTAAGAGTGTCAAGTTATTGTCCAGTTCTGGCATTTACGTCACCACAGACTAGTACATGTCCCTGAGCCTGGAAATGGTTGATCTCCCCCTCTAGGATGGAGAAGCTGTCATCGTTAAAGTATGGGGATTCTATGGGGGAGATATACAGTGGGGGGGAAAAGTATTTAGTCAGCCACCAATTGTGCAAGTTCTCCCACTTAAAAAGATGAGAGAGGCCTGTAATTTTCATCATAGGTACACGTCAACTATGACAGACAAAATGAGGAAAAAAAATCCATAAAATCACATTGTAGGATTTTTTATGAATTTATTTGCAAATTATGGTGGAAAATAAGTATTTGGTCACCTACAAACAAGCAAGATTTCTGGCTCCCACAGACCTCTAACTTCTTCTTTAAGAGGCTCCTCTGTCCTCCACTCGTTACCTGTATTAATTAATTTGAACTTGTTAAAAGACACCTGTCCACAACTTCAAACAGTCACACTCCAAACTCCACTATGGCCAAGACCAAAGAGCTGTCAAAGGACACCAGAAACAAAATTGTAGACCTGCACCAGGCTGGGAAGACTGAATCTGCAATAGGTAAGCAGCTTGGTTTGAAGAAATCAACTGTGGGAGCAATTATTAGGAAATGGAAGACATACAAGACCACTGATAATCTCCCTCGATCTGGGGCTCCACGCAAGATCTCACCCCGTGGGGTCAAAATGATCACAAGAACGGTGAGCAAAAATCCCAGAACCACACGGGAGGACCTAGTGAATGACCTGCAGAGAGCTGGGACCAAAGTAACAAAGCCTACCATCAGTAACACACTACGCCGGCAGGAACTCAAATCCTGCAGTGCCAGACGTGTCCCCCTGCTTAAGCCAGTACATGTCCAGGCCCGTCTGAAGTTTGCTAGAGTGCATTTGGATGATCCAGAAGAGGATTGGGAGAATGTCATATGGTCAGATGAACCAAAATAGAACTTTTTGGTAAAAACTCAACTCGTCGTGTATGGAGGACAAAGAATGCTGAGTTGCATCCAAAGAACACCATACCTACTGTGAAGCATGGGGGTGGAAACATCATGCTTTGGGGCTGTTTTTCTTCAAAGGGACCAGGACGACTGATCCGTGTAAAGGAAAGAATCAATGGGGCCATGTATCGTGACAAGGGCATTGAAGATGAAACGTGGCTGGGTCTTTCAGCATGACAATGATCCCAAACACACCGCCCGGGCAACGAAGGAGTGGCTTCGTAAGAAGCATTTCAAGGTCCTGGAGTGGACTAGCCAGTCTCCAGATCTCAACCCCATAGAACATATTTGGAGGGAGTTGAAAGTCCGTGTTGCCCAGCGACAGCCCCAAAACATCACTGCTCTAGAGGAGATCTGCATGGAGGAATTGGCCAAAATACCAGCAACAGTGTTTGAAAACCTTTTGAAGACTTACAGAAAACGTTTGACCTGTGTCATTGCCACCATAATTTGCAAATAAATTCATAAAAAATCCTACAATGTGATTTTCTGGTTTTTTGTTTTCTCATTTTGTCTGTCATAGTTGACGTGTACCTATGATGAAAATTACAGGCCTCTCTCATCTTTTTAAGTGGGAGAATTTGCACAATTGGTGGCTGACTAAATACTTTTTTCCCCCACTGTAGGTAGCACACATGAGGACATTTTTCTCTGTTGAGATAATTTCCTTGTTAATTTATAGCCAGATGTAAAATGTCCCTGTTTTGAATTATTTAACAGAGTGGGTTAGGTCTGCTCTATATCAAATGAGCATACCCCCTGAGTGTCTTCCCTGTTCCACAGCTGGTAGTTTGGTGGATGGGACTACCAGCTCTGTAACCTAGAGGTCAACCAGTGGGTCCGTCTCCTCTATACCATGTTTCTTGTAGGATGACAATGTCTGTATTTCCGAATTCTTTGATGAAGTCTGGGTTTCTGCTCTTTAGGCCAAAGGCATATGTCCTCATACCTTGTATATTACAGGATGAGATAGTAAAAGCTTTGTGTTCCATTGCGTCTAGTGTTGTTTTCGTGTGGTTTAGGCACAGACCATTAGAGTAGGTGTGAACAGAGCATGTTGAGCATCTGATACATACCTCTTAGGTCGCAGGATGGGGCTTGGGCTGGTGGATTAGTGGGGGTTGGGCCTGTTGCTCTGCTCACGGCCTGGGCATATGTGCGGCTGTCATGTTGAGGTCTTTGCTGCAGGGGCGGGGGTCATGGGGGGGGGCAGAAGGGGCATAAGATTGATCTGGGGGGCCTATATATGGTGTGGTCTGGTTCGTTTGGTAAGGGGTCGACTGGTTGGGGTGGGGATGTGGCTGGTGGTGCTGTGGTCTGGGTGTAGGTCCTCTTGGTACAGGTCCTCCGGGGGGGTCTCGCAGTTCTAGGAGGGTTTCTCACTGGTCTGGGCAGGGTGTCCGTTTCTCTGTTGCTTCTGTGTGAGGTGCAGGGGGCGCGGTTGAGGGTTATGGCCTTCGGGCTCCTGGCAAAGGTGGGGACTGCTGCCTTATATAGGTGGACCTGGTCATGAAGGCTGTTCATGTACAAGGTGGAGTGGGGGCCAGACAAACATTTGGTTTTGAGGCACAGTCCTGGGAAATGCTTGCATTCACCCGCTGGATGGTGGCAGGGTGAAAGTATGTTCGTGGCAGCAGGGTGGATATAACCACTTGTGCGTTGGGAAACGTGGAAGAGGCTTTTTCAATCACTCCCTTGAGTGTTGTGGCGACCCTTTCCTGCTGTGCTCTCAGGTCGTTTGTGCGTATGTGTATTATGATGTGACTGGGGACCCTAGTCGGTCCTCTGACAGCAGCTACAGGGCACACCGGGTGTTCGGACACCAGAGTTTAGCCACTTGGTGTTTTGGAAAAGGTTTCCTCTCATCAATGTGGGCTGTGTGTTCCTCTGTTTGCTGTGCCACGTGTTCCTCTCCCTCCTCCTTAAGTTATCTCACCTCAGACCGGAATGTAGCCAGCTCTCTCAGACAGCCATCAATCAATTCAAAGGGCTTTATTGGCATGGGAAACATGTGTTTCTGTTTTGTCTGGAGTGTGTGGACTAGCTCTCTGAGCTCCATCTCTCCAGCTCTGTGAATGTATCCCTCTCAATGATGGAGGATCAGTGCAGTTGTGGGACCTGGGTGTGTTCAGTGCTGGGGGGGGGTGTTATCCTCGTCTGCAGGACAGTTTGAAGAGGTGTGATCAGACTCACTCAGGGTTGGGGAGTCATCACCAAGAGAAAGCTTCTCCTGCCGGGAGTCATCGTCAAGAGAAAGCTTCTCCTGCCGTGCTCTCGCTTTGATTCTGTGGAAGTCCTTTTGGAAACGTATGACATTGCCCTGCACCACCACTGTTCCATTCTTGTACAGGTTGACAGAGGGTGTCTCTGTCTCAGGGTCCTCATTTTCCAGTATTCTGATTTTCCACCCTCCGCCAATACCCTCACTCTTAAAAGAGGGGTAGTGTGCTCTTATATCTGTGTGCCATGCCCAGGGATGGTCTCTCTCTCTCTCTCTCTCTCTCTCTCTCTCTCTCTCTCTCTCTCTCTCTCTCTCTCTCTCTCTCTCTCTCTCACTCTCTCTCGCTCTCTCGCTCTCTCGCTCTCTCTCTGTCATTAGTTAGAAAGTTACCTGGTCAATCAGGTTGTTATAGGGAGAGTCATGTCCAGCCGTTTTACTTGCAGCAGGGGATTCAAAAATATGATTTTTCATTTGAAAAAGTGTCTGAGTCAACTGTGCTAAAGAAGCTGAAAAAACTGTCTAAGGGATGCTGCGGTAATTATCACCCCCTGTAACACACATTGTAAATCTGTATATTGAACCAGGGATTTTTCCCAGTGAACTAAAACTTGCAAGGCTCTTTCCTCTATATAAAAAAGGGAATAAACGGTATCATGGAAACTATCGGCCGTCTCAATACTGTGTGTTTTATCAAAGGTCATAGAAACTATCGGCCGTCTCAATCCTGTGTGTTTTATCAAAGGACATGGAAAAGATTATGTTTGAGCAGATTGACAATTATATTTCCTTACATAACCTACTACATGAGCTCCAATCTGGCTTTAGGAAATCCCATTCCACCGATACTTGCCAACGATATCTAACTGACCACATCAGGAACAAAGTTGATGGAGGGAAAGTTTGTGGTATGGTTATGTTAAATCTCCAAAAGGCATTTGATACAGTGGATCATGAGGTTCTGTTAATCAAGCTAAGAGCCATGGGCTTTAACAACTTAGCCATAAAATGGTTTAGCTCTGATCTGCAAGGAAGAAAACAGATGGTGGATGTGGATGGAACCCTGTCTAAACCCAAAACCTTGAACTGCGGGGTACCCAAAGGGAGTGTGCTGGGTCCACTTTTCTTTCTGTTTTATATAAATGATCTGAAGTCTGTCTGTACATGTGACCTTTTCCTATATGCAGATGATTCTGAACTATTGGTTTCCCACAAAGACAAAAATGTGGTTGAGAAAGCCCTCAGTGCTGAATGTCAGTAAATGGCTATATGACAATAAGCTGTCACTTCACCTTGGAGAATCCGAGTCCATCTTGTACGGGTCCAAAGTGAAACTGAGGAAATCCCCTGACTTTAAGGTGGTAGTAGGTGACATAGTAGTCACAGCAAAAGACTCAGTTAATTATATTGGATGTGTGCTAGATAACCATGTGACAGGGGAGAGCATGGCACAAAAAGTTATCTCCAAAGTGAACCATACAATTAGGTTTCTGGCAAGAACCTCCAAATATCTGAATAAGAATGCAATGGTGGCATTGGCAGGGACTCTTGTTCAGTGCCACTTCGACTATGCGTGCTCTTCCTGGTACAATAGTACCCCCAAGATAATAAAAAATAAGCTGCAGACATCTCAGAAATTTGTCAGGGTTATTCGTAAACTTCCAGCACGTACTCATCTTGACCTTTCCCACTTTGAAAGCCTCAGATGGCTCAAAGTGGAGAAGAGAGTCTCTCAGATTAAATGGTGTCTTGTTCATAAGCTTGTCCACAGTATGGTCCCCAGGAACCTATGTAACTACTTTAACTTAGTAAGGGATAACCATAACTATTCCACTAGAAGGAGTGAAACTGAAGTTGTTCATTTTAGATTTAATAGTGGTATGGGGAAATTCACTTTTTTGTACTCAGCTGCCATTCTTTGGAATTGTCTTCCAAATAATTTGAAACGTATAACCTCCATAGTTTTAAGTTCTCACTGAAAAAAATGCTAAATATTAGCATGCCTCAAAAGTGAGTCGTAAGACTATAGTACGTGGGTGAGAAGAAAATGCCCGGGATAGCATTATGATGCCTATTGTGTATTATACTGTGATTTTCTTGTATATACAGTGGGGGAAAAAAGTATTTAGTCAGCCACCAATTGTGCAAGTTCTCCCACTTAAAAAGATGACAGAGGCCTGTAATTTTCATCATAGGTACACGTCAACTATGACAGACAAAATGAGAAAAAATAAAACAGAAAATCACATTGTAGGATTTTTTATGAATTTATTTGCAAATTATGGTGGAAAATAAGTATTTGGTCACCTACAAACAAGCAAGATTTCTGGCTCTCACAGACCTGTAACTTCTTCTTTAAGAGGCTCCTCTGTCCTCCACTTGTTACCTGTATTAATGGCACCTGTTTGAACTTGTTAAAGAACTTGCACAATTGGTGGCTGACTAAATAATCCCCCCACTGTATTAGAGATTGATTGTTGTATATATTAGGGATTTATTGTTGTATATATTAGGGATTGATTGTTGTATATATTAGGGGTATTTGAGACAAGGGAGATGTACCTGTCCAGAATTGTTTATTAGGAAATGGAACTGTAATAATTAGCTCATTTTATGAAACAAACAACAATTGTGTCTGCCATTGTTTGTTGCCACTACCATTGCTGCAATTTGGTTTATTCTGTGTTTTGTTTCATTTTTCCAATTTGTCAAATTCGGAATGATGTCCTTGTGTGTTTGGATAATAGGGTTGTTTAGTGTTTTTACAGCTGACATAAGGGACACTTTTCAGGGTTCTGCGCTTGGGTTTCCAGTGCTTGAATTGTAGAGATGTTTTAGGGCTTGATTTTAAATCATGCCAAAATGTTTGTGTACTTTTCTTAATATTTACAATTAGAAGGAATCTTCTGAGTTCCGCTCTGCACGCCTTACACTGCATGAACAAAGGTATGTGGACACGTCAAAAAAAATCTAAAATCATGGGCATTAACATGGAGTTGATCCCCCCTTTGCTGCTATAACAGCCTTCACTCCTCTGGGAAGGCTTTCCACTAGATGTTGGAGCATTGTTGCGGGGACTTGCTTCCATTCAGACAGGAGAGCATTAGTGAGGTCGGGCACTGATGTTGGGCACTTAGAACTAGCTCACAGTCGGCGTTCCAATTCATCCCAAAGGTGTTCGATCAGGTTGAGGTCAGGGCTCTGTGCAGGCCAGTCAAGTTATTCCACACCAATCTCGACAAAACATTTCTGTAAGGACCTCGCTTTGTGCACGGGGGCGTTGTCATGCTGAAACAGGAAAGGGCCTTCCCCAAACTGTTGCCACAAAGTTGGAAGCAAAGAATCGTCTAGAATGTCATTGTATGCTGTAGCGTTCAGATTTCCACTGGAACTAAGGGGCTTAGCCCGAACCATGAAAAACAGCCCCAGACCATTATTCCTCCTCCACCAAACTTTACAGTTGGCACTATGCATTCGGGCAGGTAGCGTTCTCCTGGCATCCGCCAAACCCAGATTTGTCCGTCAGACTGCCAGATGTTGAAGCGTGATTCATCACTCCAGAGAACGCATTTCCATTTCCTCCAGAGTCCAATGGTGGCAAGCTTTACACCACTTCAGCCGACACTTGTAAATAGCCAAATCCACTAATTGGAAGGGGTGTCCACATACTTTTGTTTATATAGTGTATTTGGTACTTTAAAAAAATATATAAAGGATAATTCTGCAGAATTCTGTATGAAGATTTTCTATTAGGTTTTTCTCCCAATGCTTAAAATCTTAATTACAGGTTGGACCCCAAACCCCACTGCCATATAGTTTGGATAGGAATATTTATTTTTAAACATCTTCTTATTATGGAGTAAAATGCTTTTAGTGCATTCACTAAAAGGGGGGGGGGGGATTTGATGGAGCTCTGCTGTCTCTTTGATGTGAGATTTTAAGCCAGGTCTACCATGAATTCCACTCTCTCTGAAAGCTAAAGGATGGGATGGATTGGGCTGAGTCTCAATTGATTTATTTCAGCGGAGTCGAGAGTGAGTGAGTGAACGTTTGTGTGCGTGTGTATGTGTACGTGCACGTGTGTTGGTGTGTGTGAGAGAGGGGTGATTCCTCCAAGAGAGGCAGAATATCCCTTTGTAGATCCACTACTAGCTCCTACATAGAAACTGTGTATGGAAGATGGAGGTACAACCGATTTGACCAGTGTCTTTTTCCAACTAAATGTCAGTGACACGTGCACACACACATTCAGGAGTCTGAAAGGCAAGGCTGTCTCGCTTTTATGACATCAGCAGATTATCTCTGACTCCCCAGGACCCCCGAACCTCCTCTCAGGCTTTCCTCACTGTGCAGAAGAAGAAGAAGAGGATAGAGAGAGAGAGAGAGAGGACAGAGAGAGAGAGAGAGAGAGAGAGAGAGGGGTGGGGGTGGGGTAGAGAGATGGGTGACATGGAGAGTGGGCATGGTTAGTGGCTCACAGAACTGAAACTGGTTTGCTTCATATAATTTCATTAGTGGAAATAGACCATGTACTAAGACCAGTGTGACTGTCTTCAGGACAAACTCTCCCATTATATTCATCATCTGAAAGACAAGGAGAGGTGAGATGAGGACATGGAGATGGGAGGGTAACCACCAAATGAATACATTAATCAAAAAGCTCATAGGTAAATTATTAATAAGAACAGTGTAATGATGGAGTTACTACCTGTTATATTTCCTACCTTCCTTCCAGTGTATGTTTATTTTCTGCAGGACTGAAAGCTAGTCAATAGTCATGCAATAGTGTCCTGGCTGTGTATCAGTCAACACTCCATCCAA
The DNA here is from genome assembly GCF_020615455.1 of Coregonus clupeaformis. Classification (NCBI taxonomy): domain Eukaryota; kingdom Metazoa; phylum Chordata; class Actinopteri; order Salmoniformes; family Salmonidae; genus Coregonus; species Coregonus clupeaformis. The sequence continues at coordinate 29,691,400 of NC_059196.1, read as the reverse complement.
CCTTGTTGTGTTGTGTCATGAATCTAGACAGGTATTATCAGCCGGTAGACTTCCTGCTGTGTTGTCTCGCCTCGTCTCTTGTTTCTCCTTCATTGATCCCTTCATACGCAGCTGACGAGCCGTACCACTCTGCATGCAACTGAACCTGTGTTACCCAACACTCTACAAGTTATTGATGTAGATGTTGATGTTGATGTTGTTTGGATACCAAGTCATGGTTAAGGTATTGAAGTATTTAACTGTTATGAGCCAAATAGCCGTAACAATTTGATATTCTACCCGCCATCGTATTGTAATGCAGACATCACCTTCTGAAGTCAATTATGATTGGTCCTGATCATACAGTATGTTTTGAAGGTCATTTAAAGAGTCAGTCACCACTCAGCCTGCTGGCACTTGCTCCGTTCTGGCTTGGCCCTCAGAGAGAGAGAGAGAGAGAGAGAGAGAGAGAGAGAGAGAGAGGGAGGGAAGAAAGGAGAGAGAGAGGAAGAGGAAAGAAAAATAGGAGAGAAAAGAAAAGTGTGATAAAAGCATGTCTTGGCTCAGAGCTCTCTTCTCCTAGAGCCTGAGCTCTCCTCTCCTTATCCCTGGAACTGGGCTCTCAGCTGAGCCAGTGTCCCCAGCATGCAGTCGCTCGCTGTCAATAACGCACACACACACGTGCGCACACACACACACACATTCACACACAAACTCATGCACATACATACACAAGCACGCAAGCACACAAACGCACATATTCACACATACACTAATAGCAGCACTGAAATTCACTCACACACACACACACACACCTCCTTCTCGGTTTCCTTTCATTATGGTTTGATGCCATTTCTGATTCTTAATACCCACCACTCCAGATCCCCAAACATTGAGAGTGAACCGCAGAGCGCAGTTCTGTAGATTTCACTTTCTTTCACTCTGTCCCTCTCTCCCCTCTCACTTCCCCCTCCCCTCTTTGCAAACCATTTCTCAGGGAAACTAAATCTATAATCAGCTTAGGTGTGTTGATGCATCAGACATTTTTAATCAGCAATATTGAAAAGAGAGAGCAGCTCGCTGTTAAGGAGCTTGGCAGAGTGGAGGTGAGGAGGGAGGGAGGGATGGAGGGATGGAGGGAGGGAGGGAGGGAGGGAGGGAGGGAGGGAGGGAGGGAGGGAGGGAGGGAGGGAGGGAGGGAGGGAGGGAGTGAGAGAGGGATGGACCAGCGGACCCACATTTGTTTAGTTTTTTTTTTATTTCTCCTCTGAAGGGATGGAGGGGTGCTCTTCCCTATGAAGCCTGTCTGAAACAAGAACAACACAAGACACATTGTCTTTAGAAAGGGGATATTCATGATAAAGGCACTGGGTTTGACTTTGCAAATGTTTAAACTGAACCTTCTAGTCTAGTGGGTATTGACCTGAACCTTCTTGTGGGTATTGACCTGAACCTTCTAGTGGGTATTGACCTGAACCTTCTAGACTAGTGGGTATTGACCTGAACCTTCTAGTCTAGTGGGTATTGACCTGAACCTTCTAGTCTAGTGGGTATTGACCTGAACCTTCTAGACTAGTGGGTATTGACCTGACACTTCTAGTCTACTGAGTATTGCCCTGAATCTTCTAGTCTAGTGGGTTTTGATATGCACCTTCTATTGGGTATTGACTTGATCCTTCTAGACTAGTGGGTATTGACCTGAATCTTCTAGACTAGTGGGTATTGACCTGAATCTTCTAGACTAGTGGGTATTGACCTGAATCTTCTAGACTAGTGGGTATTGACCTGAATCTTCTAGACTAGTGGGTATTGATCTGAACCTTCTAGTGGGTATTGACCTGAATTTTCTAGACTAGTGGGTATTGACCTGAATCTTCTAGACTAGTGGGTTTTGACCTGAACCTTCTAGTGGGTATTGACCTGAAACTTCTAGTGGGTTTTTGCCTTGAACCTTCTAGACAAATGGGTTTTGACCTGAACCTTCTAGTGGGTACTGACCTGAACCTTCTAGTGGGTATTGACCTGAACCACCTAGTCTAGTGGGTATTGACCTGAATATTCTAGTCTAGTGGGTATTGACCTGAACCTTCTAGTCTAGTGGGTATTGACCTGAACCTTCTAGTCTAGTGGGTATTGACCTGAACCTTCTAGTCTAGTGGGTATTGACCTGAATATTCTAGTCTAGTGGGTATTGACCTGAACCTTCTAGTGGGTATTGACCTGAAACTTCTAGTGGGTTTTTGCCTTGAACCTTCTAGACAAATGGGTTTTGACCTGAACCTTCTAGTGGGTACTGACCTGAACCTTCTAGTGGGTATTGACCTGAACCACCTAGTCTAGTGGGTATTGACCTGAATATTCTAGTCTAGTGGGTATTGACCTGAACCTTCTAGTCTAGTGGGTATTGACCTGAACCTTCTAGTCTAGTGGGTATTGACCTGAACCTTCTAGTCTAGTGGGTATTGACCTGAATATTCTAGTCTAGTGGGTATTGACCTGAACCTTCTAGTGGGTATTGACCTGAACCTTCTAGTCTACTGGGTATTGCCCTGAATCTTCTAGTCTTGTGGGTTTTGATCTGCACCTTCTAGTGGGTATTGACTTGATCCTTCTACACTAGTGGGTGTTGACCTGAACCTTTTAGACTAGTGGTTATTGACCTGAAACCTCTAGTGGGTATTGACCTGAACCTTCTAGACTTGTGGGTATTGGCCTGAACCTTCTTGTGGGTTTTGATTTGCACCATCTAGTGGGTATTGACTTGATCCTTATAGATTAGTGGGTATTGGCCTGAAACTTATAATGGGTATTGACCTGAACCTTGTAGACTAGTGGGTATTGACCTGAACCTTCTAGAGGGTATTGACCTGAATCTTCTAGTCTAGTGGGTATTGACCTGAATATTCTAGACTAGTGGGTATTGGCCTTAACCTTCTATTGTGTATTGACCTGAATCTTCTAGTCTAGTGGGTATTGACCTGAATCTTCTAGACTAGTGGGTATTGACCTGAATATTCTATACTAGTGGGTAATGGCCTTAACCTTATATCTTGTATTGACCTGAATCTTCTAGTCTAGTGGGTTTTGACCTGAACCTTCTAGTGGGTTTTTGCCTTGAACCTTCTAGACAAATGGGTTTTGACCTGAACCTTCTAGTGGGTACTGACCTGAACTTCCTAGTGGTTATTGACCTGAATCTTCTAGTGGGTATTGATCTGAATCTTCTTGTGTGTATTGATCTGAACCTTCTAGTGTAGTGGGTATTGATGTGAACCTTCAAGTGGGTATTGACCTGAACAATCTAGTTTATATTTACCTGAACCTTCTAGTGGGTGTTGACCTGAACCTTCTAGACTATTTGGTTTTGACCTGAACCTTCTAGTCTAGTGGGTATTTTCTTCCAGACTGTACGATCGGAGACAGGGTTGTTCAGATAAAATGTGGTTCTAGAGACAATTGGTACATTCTCGTACATGGTCTGATTTGTTTAAATTCTGGTCGCTGTACCCTGACATCTTCATTCTGTTTGTATCTAACATTCCAGTCTCACTGAGATAACATAGTTTAACACACAGCCAGGGCAACTAAGGAGTAAGAAGTATCTCAAGGTCCTGGAGTGGCCTAGCCAGTCTCCAGACCTGAACCCAATAGAAAATCTTTGGAGGGAGCTGAAAGTCCGTATTGCCCAGCAACAGCCCCGAAACCTGAAGGCTTGTGTCTCCTGAGTGGCGCAGTGGTCTAAGGCACTGCATCGCAGTGCTAGCTGTGCTACTAGAGATCCTGGTTCGAATCCAGGCTCTGTCGTAGCCGACCGGGAGACCCATGGGGCAGTGCACAATTGGCCCTGCGTCGTCCAGGGTAGGGAAGGGAATGGCCGGCAGGGATGTAGCACAGTTGGTAGAGCATGGCATTTGCGGCGCCAAGGTTGTGGGTTCAATTCCCATGGGGGGCCAGTATGAAAAATTAAAAAAGAATGTATGCACTCACTAACTATAAGAGTGTCTGCTAAATGACTAAAATGTAAAATCTGGAGAAGGTCTGTATGGAGGAGTGGGCCAAAATCCCTGCTGCAGTGTGTGCAAACCTGGTCAAGACCTACAGGAAACCTATGATCTCTGTAATTGCAAACAAAAGTTTCTGTACCAAATATTAAGGTCTGCTTTTCTGATGTATCAAATACTTATGTCATGAAATAAAATGCAAATTAATTACTTAAAAATCATACAAAGTGATTTTCTGGATTTTTTAGATTCTGTCTCTCACAGTTTAAGTGTACCTATGATAATAATGACAGACCTCTACATGCTTTGTAAGTAGGAAAACCTGCAAAATCGGCAGTGTATCAAATACTTGTTCTCCCCACTGTACCTATTCAGCACTGTGTGTATGCGTCTGTGTTTGTGTGTGCATGCATGTGTGTTTGTGTGTTTGTTTGTGTGTATGTGTCTGTGTTTGTTTGTTTGTGTGTGTGTGTGTGTGTGTGTGTGTTTGTTTGTGTGTGTGTGTGTGTGTGTGTTTGTTTGTGTGTGTGTGTGTGCTTGCGTAGATGCGTGCGTTTGAACATTCAAACGTGAATGAAAGAACTGCACATTTTGACATGGAGAAACTACAGATTGGGCATGTGGTCTCTGGCCTGGTGGTACTGTAATGATAGCCTTCATAAGGGATCAGGCTGAAGAGGCATCTGATGGTCCCCCTCCTCTGCCTGCCATATCATAACATGCATGACATATACAGCGGACCAAAATGTTAATGTTAAAATGTGTTCATGTCTAATTCAAGTAAAATACATCAAGGAGTCAGGTCAAAAAAGAGTGTCTATGATCACTATTTATGAGATCTGATCTTAACTCTTAATAAATAATCCTCTGTGTAGTTCAGGCTGTTAAATTTGGCCTGCTGGGTAATGAGAGTGGTGATCTATCTATCAGGTCCAGAATGGAGTGATGCTCGATGGGTAGTTTTCATTTTCCTTCACCTCGTTAAAAATTTAAAAGGAGTCAGCAATCAAACCAACACGCAATTTACTATCTTGTACAGTAGCTCATCAATATGCATGAGCCAAACCTATTTAGATAGGACAGAGACTGTCACGCTACACAGCACTCTGAGCAATGGAAACCAAAATCCCTCTCTCCCTCTATGTTTTTCTATCACTCTTTTTCTCTCTCCGTCATATTCTTATCTTCTCGCTCTCTGTCTATTTTTTGCTGTCTCACTTTCTCCCTCCACGTCTTATCCGCTTTCTCTGTCTGTCTGTCTGTCTGTCTGTCTGTCTGTCTGTCTGTCTGTCTGTCTGTCTGTCTGTCTGTCTGTCTGTCTGTCTGTCTGTCTGTCTGTCTGTCTGTCTGTCTGTCTGTCTGTCTGTCTGTCTGTCGCTGTGTTGTGAATGTATAAGAGATTGCAAGTATGAATTGAGCTTGAGAGGTAGAGAAAGTGACAGAGGGAGTGAGAAACATAATGGTGTATTGGGAGGGAGAGAATGTGAGAGAATGATAGATAGATAAAAAGAGATAGGTATTCATGCAAAACTCTCACCTCTTAGTGTGTTGTGCATACAGTGTATGTGAATGGAAGTTGAGTCAAGGCGTATGTGTGTGACTGAATATGCTCCAATACTCTGCGTCTAACCCAAGCCACAGAGTGGATATGGAGAGGATGGCAACACAGTCACAGTCACAGTCAACACAGGTACAGTCAACACAGGCACAGACAACGCAGCCACAGTCAACACAGTCACAGTCAACACAGACACAGTCAACACAGCCACAGTCAACACAGTTACAGTCAACACAGCTACAGTCAACACAGCTACAGTCAACACAGTATCAGTCAACACAGCCACAGTCAACACAGTTACAGTCAACACAGCCACAGTCAACACAGTCACAGTCAACACTGTGACAGTCAACACAGTCTTAGTGTCAGTCAACACAGTCTCAGTTACAGTCAACACAGTCACATTCAACAGGGTCAAAGTCAACATAGCCATAGTCAACACAGTGATAGTCAACATATCACCAGTCAACACAGACACAGTCAACACAGCACAGTCAACACAGTTGCAGTCAACATAGTCACAGTCAACACAGACAAAGTCAACACAGTCACAATGAACACATTCACTGTCAACACAGCACAGTCAACACAGGCACAGTCAACACAGTCACCACTTCTAATTGCTCTTGGTTTTATACTCAAACTGTCAAACACACACAGGAGCATGGATGCACACACAGATGTGTATGTTTGTAAATGTGTGGTTGTGTGTCTGTACATGCATGTGTGTGTTTGTGTGTGTGTGTGTGTGTGTATGTGTGTTTGTGTATTTGTGTGTATTTGTGTTTCCATATATGTGTGTGTGTGTGTATTTGTGTGTATTTGTGTTTCCATATCTGTGTGTGTGTATGTGTGTGTTTATTCGTGTGTCCGTGTGTGTGTGTGTGTGTGTGTGTGTGTGTGTGTGTGTGTCAACATGTATGTGTGTGTGACCTTGGAGTGTTGATTGCTCCCTGTGTTCCTGGAAACATTACATTCTTGATGGGTTGTAATGTAGATTCACCAACCTTCTCATCCCCACGTCCCTGCCCTAAAAAATCAAAATCAAATAAAAAACAGAAGAAAATAAAAGATGGAGCATAGAGGTTTTCCTTTTCATCTCTCCTCTGTTGTCTTTTCTTGATATAAACACATGACGACCCTGTGTCCATCACCTGTGTTTCAGCATCGGTAGTTTTTCTATAAAAGAGATGTTGGTAATTGTATCAATGAAGGTGTGTATAGTGATAGACACTGCTTATCTTATCTTTGCTCTTCCCTGCATCTCCACTGTAAAAACATGCTAACCACATGCTAAACCCATGATAAACACATGCTAAACACATGCTAACCACATGCTAAACACATGCTAACCACATGTTAACCACAGGCTAACCACATGCTAACCACCCAGGGGAAGGTTCATACTCATAACAAGGGCTCTAGAGTAACACTAATATCCATCTCTGGGACTTAGCTAGCATAAACAACAACACTAACATACATCTGGGACTTAGCTAACATAAACAACATGCCTTGTGGCGCCATGCTAACGCTATATACAACTCATGATAACTGGGCTTGTGGTTACAGGCTCTGTGGCACCAGCTAGGTAAAAACTTTAACCTTAATGAATGTATCTAGATTACTGCCCAGAGTCGCAAGATGTTTGGCTAATACAATCTCTAAACCTTAGGGGAGGTACGTTGAGCCAAAGGGGTACGTTGAGCCACCCTTGTTTCTAGGAAACCATACACAACATTAATAAGTTGACCAAATCTTTAGGAAGAAGTCATAATTTGTGAAGGAAGAAACCACATTGAAAAAAGTGTTCTGATTTTCACCATGTCAAATTAATTTATTTTGTTAGCGGTTTCATATTTATTTTATCCAATGTTCCCTCAAATATTTTTCAGCACTGAGCAAATTTCAGGTATGCTGAGAGCAAACTTGAACGTTGTGAAAATTATGTGCAACTTCCAGCGAGTGTTTACTGCGAAGACTTAGGCTGTATCCACTTTAAGTTACAGTTTTAACAGTGGCCAAGTAGGCTACTGTGGCTATTTGATCATCATGTAGGCCTACCAGAGTGGCCTAACATCTAAAACAATGGAGAAAATGCATCCCATAACATTTTAAAATAGAAGTAGCAGCCAATGTGTGGTGTTCAATGTAGGCCTCTTTTTTTTCCATTTGCTAAAATGTCTAAAAACCTGTTCATGCTTTGTCATTATGGGGTATTTTGTGTAGATCGATGAGAGGAAAAACATACGATTTAATCCATTTTAGAATAAGGCTGTATATGACATAATGTGGAAAAAGTCAAGGGGTCCGAATACTTTCCCAATGCAATGTACATGCAGCTCTTGCTTTGATCTCAAAATAAGCGCATCTACTCACGATAACAGCTTTAAACACAGTTCAGTTCAAAGTAAATGGCACAGATCCATATATGGCAATGGTCTATTTGCATATAGGCCTACTGCAGCTCTGATTGGTTTTGCCGTACCGGTCTGTGTAGAGTAGGGGCTGAGTCGTGCAATGCAATAGAATCCCACTCCGATGCATTCTGCCTACAACAAAATCTCTTGCATAGTTAGTTTTGTTTCGGTATGTGGCTTATATTGTGCTGATTCGATCACTATTGCCACAGTAAAGGGAAATGTTGATAGTGTTAACTAACAGGGAAAACTCTGGAAAGTTGAGTGAAGTTCAATCTCGTGCTTCTCTTCGTGGGCTGATATTTCTGCAGCGCACGTGTAGATCAGTTGGGGCCTCTATAAGCTTCAATATGAGGTTTTTAAACCTAGCATTAAAGTGCATCATTGTAGCTGTATGGGCTAATATAGTGAAAATTATTGCCTTGGGGTAAGTTCAGCAATAGTCATGGGGTAAGATGAGCCAAAGGTTGAGCCAATGGCAAGTTGAGAAAATTGAAGTGTTTTCTTCCCAAGAGTAATGCAAGGTATTATCACTGGGGTATGAGGTAACAACAGGGCCCTGTCCCGGAGCACAACTTTCCCCATACCCAGGATAAGATCATTTTCAGGGATACACAACATCCTGAAATATGTGTAGATTTCTTTGTTAGAAAGAATACTATATTTCCCTTGACAGAGTGATGCTGAATGTAAAAAATGTATCTTCTTACCCCACTCTCCCCTACAGTACATACACTGACCTATAGCTGTTATTGCTAATACCATACCATTGTACCATAGCGAAAGCTAGCTAGCTGATGCCTTGCCCACATAGGACTGATGCTAATAGTACACCTACCCAACAGGCTGAAGTACATAATCCATTTAGCACATTTGCAAATGTATAGCCTCTTGGGTTTTTTTCCTGCTCTGGCTTTCTCCAGAATCTTCTGCTAGCAGGTAAGAGCATCTGTAGCCCCATTGTTCTATTCCCAGCACGCTCTCCCTTGGTGCTAACTATCTGCTGGCTCTGCAGGCTGAGTCTGATATCAAGATAAAGTGGCTGTAAGAGAGGCTGTTGATTGGGGGAGTGACCGTCTGGCTGGGGGGCAATCTCCTGGGTCCTACCACTGACAGCATCAGAGCATTGGAGGGTCGCGTGGGAAGACTGGGGTGTGGTAGGAAGATAAAGTGCATGTTTAGTATTTGTGTGTATGTGTGTGTGTGTGTGTGTGTGTGTTTGTATGTGAGGAGAGGTAAAGAGGATAGAGTGGGGGAGCGGAGAGGTAATCACAAACTGCCAAAGGCTGTTATCCAGACGCTGTCTCACCAACCGGCCACTTGCCCACACCATGCATTCACACACACACACACACACACACACACACACACACACACACACACACACACACACACACACACACACGCACACACACATGCACACACACACACACACACGCACACACACACACACACGCACACGCATACACACGCATACTCACACACACTCCAGTCATCTCCACCAACTGCCAAATTGAGGTTTATCAGACGCATTGTGTAGAAATCGGCCCATTTATTCTCAATACATTAGAGGTGTCAGGGGGAGACTCCTGTTTGCCTATTTAGTTATTTATGTATCTATTATTTGCCTATGTATTCTTACTTTTATAGAGAAAAAGGTCAAAGAAAGAGGAAGAGAGAGAGAGAAGAGAGAGAGAGAGAGAAGGGAGTGGGAGTGGGAGTGGGAATGTCCTCATCCTGTCTCCAGCTGTTTAATGTCAGGATTTGGGTCATTAATCACACAGCATTCTGTGGGAATTAAATGGTCCTACTGAAGAGGAATTATATATATATATATATATATATATATAGTCGGTTAGGACATCTACTCTGTGCATGACACAAGTAATTTTTCCAACAATTGTTTACAGACAGATTATTTCACTTATAATTCACTGTATCACAATTCCAGTGGGTCAGAAGTTTACTTTTACATTTACATGGCGCAGTGGTCTAAGGCTAACTGTGCCACTAGAGATCCTGGTTCGAATCCAGGATCTGTCGCAGCCAGCCGCGACCGGGAGACTCATGGGCGGCACACAATTGGCCCAGCGTCGTCCAGGGTAGGGGAGGGAATGGCCGGCAGGGATGTAGCTCAGTTGATAGAGCATGGCGTTGGCAACGCCAGGGTTGTGGGTTCGTTTCCCACGGGGGGCCAGTATAAAAAAAATATGTATTCACTAACTGTAAGTCGCTCTGGATAAGAGCGTCTGCTAAATGACTAAAATGTAAATGTACATTTTAGTCATTTAGTTTACATACACTAAATTGACTGTGACTTTAAACAGCTTGGAAAATTCCAGAAAATGATGTCATGGCTTTAGAAGCTTCTGATAGGCTAATTGACATCATTTGAGTCAATTGGAGGTGTACAGGTGGATGTATTTCAAGACCTACTTCTCAAGACATCAGTCAGGAAGTTAAAGCTTGGTGGCAAATGGGTCTTCCAAATGGACAATGACCCCAAGCATACTTCCAAAGTTGTAGCAAAATGGCTTAAGGACAACAAAGTCAAGGTATTGGAGTGGCCATCACAAAGCCCTGACCTCAATCCTATAGAACATTTGTGGGCAGAACTGAAAAAGCGTGTGCGAGCAAGGAGGCCTACAAACATGACTCAGTTACACCAGCTCTGTCAGGAGGAATGGGCCAAAATTCACCCAACTTATTGTGGGAAGCTTGTGGAAGGCCAACCGAAACGTTTGACCAAGTTAAACAATTTAAAGGCAATGCTACCAAATACTAATTGAGTGTATGTAAAGTTCTGACCCACTGGGAATGTGATGAAAGAAATAAAAGCTGAAATAAATCATTCTCTCTACTATTATTCTAACATTTCACATTCTTAAAATAAAGTGGTGAACCCAACTGACCTAAAACAGGGAATTTTTACTAGGATTAAATGTCAGGAATTGTGTAAAACTGAGTTTCAATGTATTTGGCTAAGGTGTATGTAAACTTCCTACTGTTTGTTTTTTGGTCATTTAGCAGACGCTCTTATCCAGAGCGACTTACAGTTAGTGAGTGTATACATATTATTTTTTTCATACTGGCCCCCCGTGGGAATCGAACCCACAACCCTGCCGTTGCAAACGCCATGCTCTACCAACTGAGCGACATCCCTGCCGGCCATTCCCTCCCCTACCCTGGACGACGCTGAGCCAATTGTGCGCCTGCTACGACAGAGCCTGGATTCGAACCAACTTCAACTCTATATACACTAACTGCACACACACACCAATACCCAGACCACACCACCAATGTGCCAGCTTGTTATCCAAACAGGCACATTTGTAGAAAAGGCCAGACCTTCAGATTTAGTATTTCACTATGCACCCCTAGTTTGTCCCTTCAGTTAGAATTTATGACAGTTCATCAGTCAATCATCCCTAAGACATTCTCTTTAGCCTGCTCATTGTAAGCCTCCAGCCAGTGAGTTTCGGTGAAGACAGAGAACGAACAGTTTGTGATTATCCACAGACGTAATAAGAAGACAATTTGCAGCATGTTTGACTGTATTTGTACGTGCATCTAAAAGTAAGTAGGAATATTTGATGTTTATCACACTGTATGGTGTCGGGGGGGATAAAGTAGTCCGTGTTATTATGAAGTTGTAAGTTGTAATTGCTTATGCATAGTCATTGCTAGCAGCTACGTTAGCTAGTTAGCCAGGCTAAGTATTTTCTATGCGTCATGCACACAGTGCATTACAGTTATGTTTATGCTTGAGCTATAAGAAGGTCCCTTTAATATCGTGGTCATTCTATGCAGAGTTTGTTTACATTGTACAGCCTGCTGGTCACTGCAGCAGCTTATTGGAGAAATCAGGTTTAAGTTGTGTTAGCGAGCGCTCTCGCTCTGTCCACCATTTTCATGGTCAGTACGCAGTTATTGCACCTTCCAGTGGTCACGTCCTTGTGGGCCACTTTATAGTTAACTGTCTATGTTAGCATACTAGAGCTGTATTGTGTAGCAGTGTATTGACTGCAGCTGTATTCTGTGTTAGCATAATATAACTGTATTGTGTATGTTAGCATACTAGACCTGTATTGTGTATGCTAGCATTCTAGGGCTGTATTGTGTATGTTAGCATACTAGAGCTGTATTGTGTATGCTAGCATACTAGAGCTGTATTGTGTATGTTAGCATACTAGAGCTGTATTGTGTATGTTAGCATATTAGGGCGTTATTGTGTATGTTAGCATACTAGAGCTGTATTGTGTATGTTAGCATACTAGAACTTTATTGTGTGTTAGCATACTAGGGCTGTATTGTGTATGTTAGCATACTAGAGCTGTATTGTGTATGTTAGCATACTATAACTTTATTGTGTGTTAGCATACTGGAGCTGTATTGTGTATGTTAGCATACTAGAGCTGTATTGTGTATGTTAGCATACTAGATCTGTATTGTGTATGTTAGCATACTAGACCTGTATTGTGTGTTAGCATACTACAGCTGTATTGTGTATATTAGCATACTAGAGCTGTTTTGTGTATGTTAGCATACTAGAACTTTATTGTGTGTTAGCATACTAGGGCTGCATTGTGTATGTTAGCATACTGGAGCTGTATTGTGTATGTTAGCATACTAGAGCTGTATTGTGTATGTTAGCATACTAGATCTGTATTGTGTATGTTAGCATACTAGACCTGTATTGTGTGTTAGCATACTACAGCTGTATTATGTAGCGGTGTATATACTGCAGCTGTATTCTGCTACTGTAATTCATGTTCTCATATACTGCATTATCTTTTAGATGTATTAGAAGCCTATTAAATACAGCATATCATTTTAAGTCAGTATTTTATTCACATCTGTGTGAAGTCTTATATCATATGTTTACATTGTATACTGTAGTAAGCTCCTCTGATTAAGCCTTTATACTGTATGCATCTTGTAGTAGTAATCACATATGATTGTGTCCTATAATATGTGACTTTTTCTATTCCTTGTAGAACCACATCCTACAGGTATTCATTAAATAACCATAAAGAGTACCAGTTTGTGGTTCATGGTGGTGAGACAACAAGCCAATTAAGACGGCATCCATACTTCTCTAGCAGGTAGCCTTGTAGTGATTCAATATCCAAACCAGCAACCTAGCTTAGCTGTCAGAGCACAGGTGTGACCCTGACCTATTTCACAACATTGCATATTTCTGCTCTACCTATTTTCTTTGTAGAAACCCTAGAAGGAGGGCTGGGTTCTGACCACTTACACAAGGGAGCCAAATCCATACACTTCTGGATTCACAGTGGAGAGCCAGTGGAGAGCACAGTGGAGAGCACAGGGGAGATCACAGGGGAGAGCACAGTGGAGAGCACAGGGGAGAGCATAGTGGAGAGCACAGGGGAGAGCACAGGGGAGAGCACAGTACATAGCACAGGGGAGAGCACAGTGGAGAGCACAGGGGAGAGAACAGTGGAGAGCACAGGGGAAAGCACAGTGGAGAGCACAGGGAGGCAAGAGGAGGAGAGGAGACAGTACACTGTAAAACAAGATTTAGACTTTTAGTTCTTCCAGCTTGTTTTTGTGAGTCATGTCTACTAAAATGAGCAAAACAATTAAGCCAACAAGAAATGTCAAGTTTTGTGTCCAGTCAACTTGTCATTAATTCCAAATTAGTGAAATCAACTAAATATGTTGAGTTGGCACAATAAATGATAGGTTCTGAAACATTTCCACATGCGCAGTATACTCCTCCCTGCAAAACTCCTCGGGTCAACCCTGTATCCCATGCATGGCACGTCTTCACAAGACCTCACTTCGTGTGTCAGTTGCAGAATATGTGTTAGTCTATTGTGTAAGGTGAGTAAATAATCATAACTTCAAGTACATCAATTTGTGTGATAGTTCAAAACTGCTTGCGTTGTTGCTTTTTGGTAAAATAATGTACTACATCTATTTTGGTTGTCGATCTATTTTTGTAGTTGATCTAGTTTGTTAGATAACCTAACAGGCTATTTAGCTAGCTAAAGAAACAATCACTAGCAAAGTAAAAAATGTTGCAGTCAGCCTGTTGGTTTGATCATAAACACATTAGCTAGATGGTTTATTTTCTGGGTTTACAATAAAGGATATTGCTATTTTGTAATTTTTAGACCAAATAGATTATATTGAATATTTTTGATTAGCTGTTGGTTAGCTACAGTAGTTAGCTAGCAAAATATTTTTGTCTAGCTAACTACTTCATATTCTGGCAGCTTCAACAACATTACTGAATGTTGTCTTTTTGTGTCTTATTATGTATTATATGTAGTAGTACTATGGCACGTAGCGAACGTTTCCTGCATGTAAAACAAAACTAAGGTTGTCAACTAGCTCATATTAGCCAGATAACTTTGAGTTAAAAGGTTTAGCTAAGTGGCATATCATAATTGACTGAAAGTGTAATATTAATGCTGCATTAGCTAGTTAGGGACTCGCGCCAAATAGAATTTACTAACTTAGCATAGGGTGACCAGATTTTCAAACTCCCAAACCCGGACACTTAAGTGTACCGCACGTAAATGCACGCGCACATGTATGCGCTTCAGGGACTTGCGTTAATGCACGCGCACATGTATGCGCTTCAGGGACTTGCGTTAATGCACGCGCACATGTATGCGCTTCAGGGACTTGCGTTAATGCACGCGCACATGTATGCGCTTCAGGGACTTGCGTTAATGCACGCGCACATATATTCGCTTCAGGGACTTGCGTTAATGCACGCGCACATGTATTCGCTTCAGGGACTTGCATTAATGCACGCGCACATGTATGCGCTTCAGGGACATCAGATCAGTGTCACCTGCATTAGCCCTGCAGAAGTAGCTAGCTGGCAACCGCGCTACTTCCCGCCTGTAGTCACCGCTTATGTTTGGCATACTTAATGTGATCTTTTATATCACTATTGCCAATGTGCGCGAACGAAAATGTAGTTCTGCAGTGTGTGCAGAATGCCTCGTTTTCGTTGCCGGTTACTTCACGGAGGAAAGGATAGGCCTTCTGGAGGTATTTAGAAAATATATTATTTCTTCTCGGCCAGAGAGTGAACACATTATATTTAGTCTATTTTCACTTTTAGCTGGATTTGGATGGCAATGATTTTGGAATTCCTTGCTCAACCCCATTTAGGTATTAGAAAATGTAATCTTGGCGCCCAATATGACATTATATTTTTGTCAGTGTTCTAGTGTTGTACAATTATGCATATGATAATCCACAATGACCCATTTACTTTTTTTCTTCACAGGACAGTGGTCTGAATGTGTGTGTCGAGGCATCCATTGCATAAGGTACCCTTTCATATGAAGTGGATTTACAAGTTTTGCGCATTTTCATCAGCTAACCAGCGCACCATAATACGACACTACAAGAAACACGGTCATTATAGTAGATCTTGCCTCTTACCTTGCATATATACTGACTGTGTCTGTTCTTTCAAGACACAATCAGCTCTAAAGACTCATTTGTTGAAACATGAAACATTGACACATGGATCTTAAGATGCAGTGACTTATCGATTGCAGTGTGAACTTTGTGATTTTTCAGAGCCTTGCAGTCTTGAGCAATAATTTGTTCATTTGGGAGGTCATTTAAAAAATAAGGAAAAGCTGAGGTGCCCCTTTCAACAATGTACATTCAAGTCTAGTGTGTATACTACCTTTAGAGCACATAAAAGTAGATATCACAATTCTTCAAGATTAAATGATTTGAGAGCAGAGTTAATTTGTGTTCGTAGTTTACCAGCTGCAGCCAATGGGGGGCATACTGAAGATGCAGTTATTTTAGATAGTGACGTCATTTCAGATTGTGGATTTTTAGAAGACAATGAAGATTATGGAGAGTCTATTAAGCATAGACTGGCCTCCTTATTCTTACGAATGCAAACAGTCTTGCATGTCTCAAAGTCAGCCATTCAGGAAATAGTTGATGAACTGTATGAAATTGGCACTCTATCTGGAGATTTCAGCAAGAGGACTATTGAAAATATGTTAAAACAGCACAATTTAGATACTAACGACTCTGTTGTAGGTTTGATAAATAAGGCATTAGAGGAAACAAATCCACTTGGTTTGCTTTCAAGGAGTGGTTCTCTTGGCACTGCCCACAAAAGGTCAACTTTTTTAAAAGGTAATTTCTCTGTTATAGAAGCAGTAGAATATGTATTAGATGTAGACTGCAAAAAAAACATTTGTATATGTGCCTACATTAAGTGTCATAACTGAGTTGCTAAGCCGGAATGATATCCTTGACAAAGTATTAGTTGAAGGAAAAAACATAGTGTGTGCTGTGTATTGGGTTATTGCCAATCTAGCGATCAAATATAGAGCCTCACTCTCTTCTATCTACCTTGCAGTTTTGTGTAACAGTAATGACGTAAAAACATTTGGTTATGATACAATTTTAGACCCACTTTTGAAAGACATAGAGCTACTTGAAATCACGGAGTGTTTATCCAGCGTTTGGGGGCAAATATTAGGGGTACCGTACTCTTTGTCTCTGCTGATAACTTGGGGGCCCATTCACTTGCTGGTTTTCAGGAATCCTTTAATGTCGACACATTTTGTAGATTTCGTTTGGTCAGCCGTAAGGATATTCATTAAGACAACTGAATTAAGAAGTGGGTCAGTCCCGCTTATGACAAAATTGTCCCACGAAGCCAATGTTTTGGAGCTTAAAGAAAATAAAACTATACCGTGTGTAGATGGTGTAAAAAGGGACTGTGTTTTAAACAGGTTGATCTACTTTCACTCAACTACAGGGTTCCCACCTGACTTTCTTCACGACCTTTTAGAGGGAATTGTGCCTGTCCAACTTAGTTTGTGTCTGGGCAAGTTGATTTCTAATAAATACTTCACATTAGACAAGTTAAATAGTACAATTCAACACTTCCCATACTCATTCTCAGATAAGACTAACCGACCCCAAAGAGTAACTCAGACTTTTCAAGTTAACGGAACAATTGGTGGAAACGGACATGAGAATTGGACTCTTTTAAGGCTGTTGCCCTTGATGATTGGTTAACTAGTCCCAGATAATGACAACACGTGGAGAGTACTTCTGGAATTGAAAGATATTGTAAAACGTTTGTCCTCGTCTGTGTACACAACTGAGTCGCTGTGCTATTTGGAATATAAAATCTCAGTCCATAGGCAGTTGCTGCAGGAGGTGTTTCCTGATTTTCGTTTAAGACCAAAACATCATTTTTTGGAACATTATCCCTACCTCATCCGTTGCTATGGACCTTTCGTTGACTGTTGGACTTTCCGTTTTGAAGCTAAGCATAGTTTTTTCAAAAAGGTTGTCCGTGATGCGAACAATTTTAAAAACATTTTGCTCACATTAGCCACAAGACACCAACTCATGCTGGCTTTCTTCTTAGACATGCCCAGCCTTTTTAAGCCCCCTTTGGAAGTTGTGAATGTGTCTCTCGTTTCTCCAGACATTTTGAATAAGACAATTAAACAAGCTATTAAGTTAAAATATAAAGATGTGGAATCTGTATCTCTTGCTTCCAGTGTTTCTATATATGGCACAAAGTACACTGAGGGCATGTTTGTGTCTATTGGTAAGACAAGTGGACTCCCTGACTTTGGCAAAATTGTGAAAGTTCTAATTGTAGCAGAAATGGCATCCTTCATTGTTGAACCGTATTTCACCTCAGGTGCTATGAACTCACCAAGAAGCCTTCCAAAGAACTCTTTGTAGCAGAACTAGAACAACTAAACTGCTACTCCCCGCTCTCATCCTACCTTTTACATGGAAGACTTCTGGTTTCACCCAAGAGCTTTCTACTCCACTTAGGGTTTTGTTAAGAACATTTATTTTATGTTTGCCTTGTTAGTAATTGTTTAAAACGGTTTCTCACTTTTTTGTCTATACAACAGACAGCATGTTGCTTCATGTATTCCTAGCGGATGATGACATCTGGAGAGTTCAAATTGAAACACTTCCAGAGACGGTTGATGAACTAAAGACTGTGCTTAAGAGTAAACTCATCCTGGAGGGTGAGATGATCATCCAATTTCAGGATACAGAATTCAATAATGAGTTCTGCAACGTGACTGACATATCTGAGCTACCTACAGAAAGGGTGAAATGTTTCGGCCCTTCAGGACCAGAGTTGATGAATCCTGCTGTAAGGGAACAAATAGATTGATAGTATTGTTTGTGCAAGGAGTCTGTAAAGAAAGTAGAAGTTGGTCCTGCTTTTGTTAATTTGTGGTTTCATGTTGTCTCAGAACTCCAACCAGAACAAAAGAGCTGCAGCGCTGCTTGGGCTGCCACACTTCATGAAAGAAGACCCCTCCAACTTCATCAAGTTCTGCCAGGTGTGTTGGACAGTTGATAGAAACATGTCATTGTGTGTTAACCCTTGGGAGACTATATATTTAATTTTTAATAACATCTGCCTAGATCTTCACTTTATGGCCTCCAAAATGGTCCCCCTTTGTTATAATGAATATACTACTGAATTCAGCTGAATCTCAACTGCACAAAACAGAGTTGAAAACACAACTGAGACAGTTGACATTCTTTTTGAGAATGTTAAATATCTTATTCTTCACTTAGAAGTTGACATTTTAGAGAGAAATCCAAAAAACATATGTTCATTCCTTCAGCTGGATATACTGGTCCACTTTGCGCTCACGTTACTCAGCCTGTGTAACTTTAGCAGAATGGCTAGAGTATCAGGAAAGAAATGATACATTTCTATAGATATATCTATTACGTTTTTTATACGACGACATGTAAACTAGGCAAACTGTCCACGCCGGCGCTGATGTCAACACACAAGGGTTAATGTGATGTTGTTCTGATATCACCCACCTTTTTGTGGAAGCTTTAAAGTGGTTTTGAGACCTAGATATTACAACTATTATAATATCACCCATAAATAAAATGGTAAATGTACTGCACTTATATAGCGCTTTTCTAACCAATGGCCACTCAAAGCACTTTACAGTGCCTCACATTCACTCATTCATACACCGACGGCGTCAGCCATGCAAGGCGCCAGCCAGCTCGTCGGGAGCAGCTGGTGTTAGGTGTCTTGCTCATGGATACCTTGACACTTGGCCAGTGGGAACCGGGGATCGAACCACCAACCTCCCGGTTGCTAGACAACCTTATTCGACCCACTGAGCCACTGTCACTCCGTGTATTGTGTTTCAGGATGTAGGGCAAGTTTTGAATACTGATGTTAGACAGATTAGTAATTCAGTGTTGCATGATACCTTTCAGGCTTCTGATTCCAAGGAGAGAGTTGTGACAGGAGTGGATGTAGGAGTTCTGATTGTCAGAGAAGATGGAGAAGAGGCTGTGTTACCAAATAATGTTCTGGATGTTTCTGTTATACTGGAGGGGCACATTGTTTTGAATGAACTAAGTGATGTACCTACTGCTTTCGGTGTTTTGGTGGGTCTACTTTATAGCCAAAATATTGATTATCCAAAGGGATTGAAATATACCTTTGAGGTCCTCCAGAAGGTTCTGATGGACGTTGGTGGGAGGACCTGCTCTGCACGTGCTCTTGGCTTACGAAACAAATTGCTTCAGGGCACGTTATAGAGGCAAGTTGCGAAACACAACAAGGCAGCCAGCCTACTGTTATAGTTGAAACCAATGAGCCATCTACACAGAAACACTGTGTCACAGGGACATAGTAACGTTGTTGTTCAGATATCGCCCACCTTTTAGTGGTTTAAAGACCATAGGCATTAGTATTTAAGTTGTACAGTGAGGGAAAAAAGTATTTGATCCCTTGCTGATTTTGTAT
This sequence comes from Coregonus clupeaformis, assembly GCF_020615455.1. Classification (NCBI taxonomy): domain Eukaryota; kingdom Metazoa; phylum Chordata; class Actinopteri; order Salmoniformes; family Salmonidae; genus Coregonus; species Coregonus clupeaformis. The sequence continues at coordinate 29,671,636 of NC_059196.1, read as the reverse complement.
GTTTGCCCACTGACAACGAAATGATCAGTCTATAATTTTAATGGTAGGTTTATTTGAACAGCGAGAGACAGAATAACAACAAAAAAAGTAAGAAAATCTAATGTCAAAAATGTTATAAATTGATTTGCATTTTAATGAGGGAAATAAGTATTTGACCCCTCTGCAAAACATGACATAGTACTTGGTGGCTAAACCCTTGTTGGCAATCACAGAGGTCAGACGTTTCTTGTAGTTGACCACCAGGTTTGCACACATCTCAGGAGGGATTTTGTCCCACTCCTCTTTGCAGATCTTCTCTAAGCCATTAAGGTTTCGAGGCTGACGTTTGGCAACTCGAACCTTCAGCTCCCTCCACAGATTTTCGATGGGATTAAGGTCTGGAGACTGGCTAGGCCACTCCAGGACCTTAATGTGCTTCTTCTTGAGCCACTCCTTTGTTGCTTTGGCCGTGTGTTTTGGGTCATTGTCATGCTGGAATACCCATCAACAACCCATTTTCAATGCCCTGGCTGAGGGAAGGAGGTTCTCACCCGAGATTTGACGGTACATGGCCCCGTCCATCGTCCCTTTGATGCGGTGAAGTTGTCCTGTCCCCTTAGCAGAAAAACACCCCCAAAGCATAATGTTTCCATCTTTGACGGTGGGGATGGTGTTCTTGGGGTCATAGGCAGCATTCCTCTTCCACCAAACACGGCGAGTTGAGTTGATGCCAAAGAGCTCGATTTTGGTCTCATCTGACCACAACACTTTCACCCAGTTCTCTGAATCATTCAGATGTTCATTGGCAAACTTCAGACGGGCATGTATATGTGCTTTCTTGAGCAGGGGGACCTTGCGGGCACTGCAGGATTTCAGTCATTCACGGCGTAGTGTGTTACCAATTGTTTTCTTGGTGACTATGGTCCCAGCTGCCTTGAGATCATTGACAAGATCTTCCCGTGTAGTTCTGGGCTGATTCCTCACCGTTCTCATGATCATTGCAACTCTACGAGGAGAGTTCTTGCATGGAGCCCCAGGTCGAGGGAGATTGACAGTTATTTTGTGTTTCTTCCATTTGCGAATAATCGCACCAACTGTTGTCACCTTCTCACCAAGCCCATTCCAGCCTTGTGTACGTCTACAATCTTGTCCCTGATATCCTTGGAGAGCTCTTTAGTCTTGGCCAATGTGGAGAGTTTGGAATCTGAGTGATTGATTGCTTCTGTGGACAGGTGTCTTTTATACAGGTAACAAACTGAGATTATGAGCACTCCCTTTAAGAGTGTGCGCCTAATCTCAGTTTGTTACCTGTATAAAAGACACCTGGAAGACAGAAATCTTTCTTATTGAGAGGGGGTCAAATACTTATTTCCCTAATTAAAATGCAAATCAATTCATAACATTTTTGACATGCGTTTTTCTGGATTTTTTGTTGTTATTCTGTCTCTCACTGTTCAAATAAACCTACCATTAAAAATATAGACTGATCATTTCTTTGTCAGTGGGCAAACGTACAAAATCAGCAGGGGATCAAATACTTTTTTTCCCTCACTGTATGATACCTTTCAGGCCTATGATTCCAAGGTGGTAGTACTGACACTGTAAGTCGCTCTGGATAAGAGCATCTGCTAAATGATTAAAATGTAAATAGTGTCACAACTCTGTTTATAGTTTAAACCAAATCTACACTCAGAAACATTGTCCCAAGGAAATGTTTTGTTTATTAATGGCCTTGATCATTTTAGGAAATTGTTGATTTTATAATAATAAATAATATAATATGCCATTTAGCAGACACTTCTTTCCAAAGCGACTTAGTCATGTGTGCATACATTTTTACGTATGGGTGGTCCCTGGGATTGAACCCACTACCCTGGCATTACAAGCGCCATGCTCTACCAATTGAGCTACAGAGGACCATATATACAGTGGGAAGAACAAGTATTTGATACACTGCCGATTTTGCAGGTTTTCCTACTTACAAAGCATGTAGAGGTCTGTAATTTTTATCATAGGTACACTTCAACTGTGAGAGACGGAATCTAAAACAAAAATCTAGAAAATCATATTGTATGATTTTTAAGTAATTAATTTGCATTTTATTGCATGACATAAGTATTTGATCACCTACCAACCAGTAAGAATTCCGGCTCTCACAGACCTGTTAGTTTTTCTTTAAGAAGCCCTCCTGTTCTCCACTCATTACCTGTATTAACTGCACCTGTTTGAACTCGTTACCTGTATAAAAGACACCTGTCCACACGCTCAATCAAACAGACTCCAACCTCTCCACAATGGCCAAGACCAGAGAGCTGTTTAAGGACATCAGGGATAAAATTGTAGACCTGCACAAGGCTGGGATGGGCTACAGGACAATAGGCAAGCAGCTTGGTGAGAAGGCAACAATTGTTGGCGCAATTATTAGAAAATGGAAAAAGTTCAAGATGACGGTCAATCACCCTCGGTCTGGGGCTCCATGCAAGATCTCACCTCGTGGGGCATCAATGATCATGAGGAAGGTGAGGGATCAGCCCAGAACTACACGGCAGGACCTGGTCAATGACCTGAAGAGAGCTGGGACCACAGTCTCAAAGAAAACCATTAGTAACACACCACGCCGTCATGGATTAAAATCCTGCAGTGCATGCAAGGTCCCTCTGCTCAAGCCAGTGCATGTCCAGGCCCGTCTGAAGTTTGCCAATTACCATCTGGATGATCCAGAGAAGGAATGGGAGAAGGTCATGTGGTCTGATGAGACAAAAATAGAGCTTTTTGGTCTAAACTCCACTCGCCATGTTTGGAGGAAGAAGAAGGATGAGTACAACCCCAAGAACACCATCCCAACCGTGAAGCATGGAGGTGGAAACATCATTCTTTGGGGATGCTTTTCTGCAAAGGGGACAGGACGACTGCACCGTATTGAGGGGAGGATGGATGGGGCCATGTATCGCGAGATCTTGGCCAACAACCTCCTTCCCTCAGTAAGAGCATTGAAGATGGGTCGTGGCTGGGTCTTCCAGCATGACAACGACCTGAAACACACAGCCAGGGCAACTAAGGAGTGGCTCCATAAGAAGCATCTCAAGGTCCTGGAGTGGCCTAGCCAGTCTCCAGACCTGAACCCAATAGAAACTCTTTGGAGGGAGCTGAAAGTCCGTATTGCCCAGCGACAGCCCCGAAACCTGAAGGATCTGGAGAAGGTCTGTATGGAGGAGTGGGCCAAAATCCCTGCTGCAGTGTGTGCAAACCTGGTCAAGACCTACAGGAAACGTATGATCTCTGTAATTGCAAACAGAGGTTTCTGTACCAAATATTAAGTTCTGCTTTTCTGATGTATCAAATACTTATGTCATGCAATAAATTGCAAATTAATTACTTAAAAATCATACAATGTGATTTTCTTTATTTTTGTTTTAGATTCTGTCTCTTACAGTTGAAGTGTACCTATTATAGAAATTACAGACCTCTACCTACTTTGTAAGTAGGAAAACCTGCAAAATCGGCAGTGTATCAAATACTTGTTCTCCCCACTGTAGTTTTCATTTTTAGAAATGGTAAATTCCATACATACAGTTTATGTACAGCACTTTGTTGTTTTGCATATTTGGAAATGTATATGGTTCAAAATAATTGTAAAATTGTATTATTGTCTGTAGGACAATTGTTAAAATAGATTTGCACTTTTAATAGTGAAATCTTGTTTCAGAGAGTTTTCAGTTGATCCTGTTGAAACACTTTTGTTGTCATTGCAAATGTTAACGGTCAAGGAAGTTGACTAAATTTAAGATCACTAGTAGGGCCATCTTTCTGTAAAAGTTACCTGGATTTCAAGTTCACTCAACCAGATGCTAAGTTGAAATGCATTAAATAACTTTGTTGGAACTACTAAAATACAGTGGGGAAAAAAGTATTTAGTCACCCACCAATTGTGCAAGTTCTCCCACTTAAAAAGATGAGAGAGGCCTGTAATTTTCATCATAGGTACACGTCAACTATGGCAGACAAAATGAGGAAAAAAAATCCAGAAAATCACATTGTAGGATTTTTTATGCATTTATTTGCAAATGATGGTGGAAAATAAGTATTTGGTCAATAACAAAAGTTTCTCAATACTTTGTTATATACCCTTTGTTGGCAATGACACAGGTCAAACGTTTTCTGTAAGTCTTCACAAGGTTTTCACACACTGTTGCTGGTATTTTGGCCCATTCCTCCATGCAGATCTCCTCTAGAGCAGTGATGTTTTGGGGCTGTCGCTGGGCAACACGGACTTTCAACTCCCTCCAAAGAGTTTCTATGGGGTTGAGATCTGGAGACTGGCTAGTCCACTCCAGGACCTTGAAATGCTTCTTACGAAGCCACTCCTTCGTTGCCCGGGCGGTGTGTTTGGGATCATTGTCATGCTGAAAGACCCAGCCACGTTTAATCTTCAATGTCCTTGCTGATGGAAGGAGGTTTTCACTCAAAATCTCACGATACATGGCCCCATTCATTCTTTCCTTTACACGGATCAGTCGTCCTGGTCCCTTTGCAGAAAAAACAGCCCCAAAGCATGATGTTTCCACCCCCATGCTTCACAGTAGGTATGGTGTTCTTTGGATGCAACTCAGCATTCTTTGTCCTCCAAACACGACGAGTTGAGTTTTTACCAAAAAGTTCTATTTTGGTTTCATCTGATCATATGACATTCTCCCAATCCTCTTCTGGATCATCCAAATGCACTCTAGCAAACTTCAGACGGGCCTGGACATGTACTGGCTTAAGCAGGGGGACACGTCTGGCACTGCAGGATTTGAGTCCCTGGCGGCGTAGTGTGTTACTGATGGTAGGCTTTGTTACTTTGGTCCCAGCTCTCTGCAGGTCATTCACTAGGTCCCCCCGTGTGGTTCTGGGATTTTTGCTCACCGTTCTTGTGATCATTTTGACCCCACGGGGTGAGATCTTGCGTGGAGCCCCAGATCGAGGGAGATTATCAGTGGTCTTGTATGTCTTCCATTTCCTAATAATTGCTCCCACAGTTGATTTCTTCAAACCAAGCTGCTTACCTATTGCAGATTCAGTCTTCCCAGCCTGGGGCAGGTCTACAATTTTGTTTCTGGTGTGCTTTGACAGCTCTTTGGTCTTGGCCATAGTGGAGTTTGGAGTGTGACTGTTTGAGGTTGTGGACAGGTGTCTTTTATACTGATAACAAGTTCAAACAGGTGCCATTAATACAGGTAACGAGTGGAGGACAGAGGAGCCTCTTAAAGAAGAAGTTACAGGTCTGTGAGAGCCAGAAATCTTGCTTGTTTGTAGGTGACCAAATACTTATTTTCCACCATAATCTGCAAATAAATTCATTAAAAATCCTACAATGTGATTTTCTGGAGAAAAAAAAATCTCAATTTGTCTGTCATAGTTGACGTGTACCTATGATGAAAATTACAGGTCTCTCTCATCTTTTTAAGTGGGAGAACTTGCACAATTGGTGGCTGACTAAATACTTTTTTCCCCCACTGTAGATAATTGATCAGACCACAAATATTTAGTTTGCAGAACTAAATGTTTTAAGTTTGACTAACTTTAATTTGAGCTGAGGGAACTGAAACTACTTTGTTGGTTCAACATAAATATCACTTCATTAGACTAAATATTCTATGTTGATTCAATGGTTTATCATCAGTCAGGGAAGTCATCTGTACTTCTTATTTTAATTTGGACAATCTGAAGTGTGTGTTGAAATAATTTGAGATCCTTTGCTTAACTTAATCAACATTTTAAGGCAACCAGGTAACTTATTTATTTTTTTCAGTCAACTTGTAATTTTTTACAGTGTAGGATCTCTCTGGAAATATCATTCTTGAAAAAAGGACCACAGTCTAATCCTCAAAACTGACTCCAATAAACCTCCTTAGCTCCCGTTCCTCTCCTCTCTCCTCCCACTGACCCAGTCACACACACACACACACACACACACACACACACACACACACACACACACACACACACACACACACACACACACACACACACACACACACACACACACACAAACTTTAAGAAATGGAACACTAGTCACTCTAATAATGTTTACATATATTGCACTAGTCATCTCATATGTATATACTGCATTCTATTCTATAATATTATTCTGTATCTTAGTCCATGCCGCTCTGTCATTGCTTGTCCATATATGTATATGTTCTTAAATCACATTCCTTACTTTTTTGTGTGTATTGGGTATATGTTGTGAAATTGTTAGATATTAATGCACTGTTGGAGCTAGAAGCACAAGCATTTCACTACACCCGCTATAACATCTGCTAAACACGTGTATATGACAAATACAATTTGATTTGATTTGAAACAAACACACACACATACACACATGCAGACATACACACACACATATACACACACATACATACACACCTACACCAGTGGAGGCTCCTCAGAGGAGGAAGGGAAGGACCATCCTCCTCAGTAAATTTCAGAAAAATTTAAATAGTTAAACAATTAAAAAGTTTTCATTTATAGGTGAAACTGTACAACATATATTCACGTCACCAAATATTTTATTAAAACACACTGTTTTGCAATGATGGTCTACAGTAGCCTCAATAGCACTATGTAGGGTAGCACCATGGTGTAGCCAGAGGTGTCACGGTTCAGACAGACGACAAGAGGACCACAATTGCGTCACACCAGAAAGTTTATTTAAACTTAAGGGAAAAGGGAAGTAGGGAGTGAGTGAAGGCTCCAGGGGTTATCCCGTCCAGTGTGCTGGGTCTGTGCCTCCCCCCAGTGGCAGCGATGCGTCCGATGACGCCGGTGGTTGGTGGTCCAGAAGTCCTGGGGGGGGAGGAAACACAGACACAACGGGGCGGATGAAAACAGGCAGAAGTACAGTTCAAGGGAAATCCAAATACGTTGTAGCAAGGCAGAAGGCTGGTCAGAGTTACCGGGGTCGAAGAGTAGTCAGGAGTCGTAATGGCAGAAAGCAGGTCTGGCTTTCCTGGGGCAGAAGAGTATCCAAGAATCAGGCAGGTCCGGGGTCACAAAACAAGGGTGAGCCAGAAGCGTGAGCACACAGGTTCCGGGTGTGAGCTTTGCAGACGATCTGACAAAGGAGAGCTGAAAGACGGGACTTTAAATACTGGGAGAGGTTAGTGGGTAATGCAGCGCAGCTGGCAGAGTAATTAGAGCCGAGCAGAGCAGGGACAGGTGGAGCTCGTTAGGCTGAGTAGAGAGAGAGAGATGAGCAGAGTGGAAGATAGTGGAAACACATTAAGGTGGTAACCCGGTGGAGTGAGAGGGCTCATGACAGAACCCCCCCCCCCAAGGGACGGCCCCAGAAGTCCCAAGAGCAACACCACGCCGGGCGGGAGGAGGGGAGCCGGAGGAGGGCTAGAACTCCTCCGAACGGTCCCGAGCGAACGCCCTCATCCTCGGAGGAAGCCGGAGGGCCGTGGTCGGGGAGATGGGACAGGTCCCGAGACAGGATCAGGCACAGGACAGGAAGCCGAGCGGGCAGGACGGTTAGGGATCCCTCTGGGGCGGCCCCTACGGATTGCAGGTTGATCAGGATGCCGTTGGTGGAAGGCGGTGATGAGAGTCCTATCCACAATCCGACTAGCTGGCACCCAGGTCCTTTCCTCAGGTCCATAGCCCTCCCAGTCAATGAGGTACTGGAGACCCCTACCCCTCCGTCTGGACCGAAGCAGGCGGCGGACGGTGTAAACCAGACCACCATCGACGAGCCGTGGAGGAGGAGGACAAGGCGCAGCAGGGACCAGCGGACTCTCATGAATGGGCTTAATCTTAGACACATGGAAAGTGGGGTGCACCCTCATGGAATTAGGCAGTTGGAGCCGGACAGCAGTTGGGCTAATCACTCTTATGATAGGGAATGGGCCAATGAACCGAGGTGCCAACTTCTGCGACTCCACCCTGAGTGGCAGGTTCCTTGACGACAACCACACCCTTTGACCAACATGGTAGGTGGGAGCAGGGATTCTCCGACGGTTGGCCCCGGTAGTGTAGCTGGCAACGGATCTGAGAAGTGTGGCTCGGGCCTGTGACCAGGTGCGGCGACATCGACGGGCAAACGCAAGTGCAGATGGGCAAGTAACCTCCCCTTCCTGACTGGCAAATAGAGGAGGCTGGTATCCATAAACACATTGGAAAGGGGACATACCGATGGCAGAGCAGGTCAGAGAATTGTGTGCGTACTCCACCCATGTCAATTGCTGCGACCAGGAGTGGGGGTTGCGTGAAGTCATGCATCGCAGTGCCTTCTCGAGCTCCTGATTTGCCCGCTCTGACTGCCCATTGGATTGGGGATGGAATCCGGAAGTCAGACTGACTGTGGCTCCCAGCAGGTGACAGAACTCCTTCCAAAAAGCGGAGGAGAATTGTGGACCACGGTCAGAAACTACATCCTTTGGCAGTCCGTGGATCCGGAAGACGTGTTCCAGGACCACCTGGGCGGTCTCCTTGGCGGTTGGGAGCTTGGGGAGGGGAATGAAGTGTGCCATCTTGCTGAATCGGTCAACTATGGTGAGAATGACGGTCTTGCCCCTTGAAGGGGGCAGCCCCGTGACAAAGTCAAGGGCGATGTGAGACCAGGGACGTCTGGGCACAGGCAGGGGCTGCAGCAATCCGGCTGGGGGCTGGCAGGACGACTTGTGTTGGTTGCAGATGGGGCAGGCTTGGACGAATTCCCGTACATCCTTTCTCAGAGCGGGCCACCAGAACCTCTGGGCGAGCAGGTTGTAAGTGCGGGTGGAGCCAGGGTGACAAGCTAGGCGGGAGTCATGTCCCCACTGAACGACCTGGGACCTTAGGTTTTCGGGGACAAAAGGCGGTCAGCTGGGCAAGTGCTGGGACCGGGCTGGTTACGGAGAGCTTCCAGCACCTGTTCCTCAACAGCCCAGGTCAGAGCTGCTACGATGCAGGGACTTGGCAGAATCGACACAGGATCCTTGGAGGGGTTGTCATCCTTCTGGAATTGACGGGAGAGGGCGTCTGGCTTGGTGTTGCGTGATCCTGGCCGGTATGACAGAGTGAAATTAAACCTGGTGAAGAACAGGGCCCAGCGGGACTGCCTGGAGTTCAACCGTTTGGCCGTGCGGATGTACTCCAAGTTCTTATGATCGGTCCAAACGAGAAATGGAATGGTGGACCCCTCCAGCCAGTGACGCCACTCCTCCAAGGCAAGCTTCACAGCCAGCAGCTCTCGGTTCCCTATGTCGTAATTGCACTCAGAGGGGGACAACCGACGTGAGAAAAAGGCACAGGGATGGAGCTTCCTATCCTCCGCAGCCCACTGAGAAATCACAGCACCAACTCCCACATCCGAGGCGTCCACCTCCACAATGAATTGCCGGTCCACGTCAGGCATCTGGAGGATGGGAGCGGAGGTGAACTCTACCTTGAGGGTACTGAAGGCCTTGTCGGCTGCTGGGGTCCAGGTGAAGGGTTGCTTGGTGCTGGTTAGAGCAGTGAGAGGGGCAGCAACGGTACTGTAGTTCCGGATAAACTTTCTATAGAAGTTAGCAAACCCCAGAAACTGTTGCAGCTTCTTTCTGTTCTCCGGAACTGGCCATGACGTGACTGCTGATACTTTGGCAGGATCCATTTGGATACTTCCCTCTGCCACTATGTACCCCAGGAAGGCCACCGTCTTGACGTGAAACTCACATTTCTCTGCCTTGGCGTAGAGGGAATTCTCCAGAAGACGATGAAGGACTTGCTGGACATGGCGGGTGTGTTCAGACAGGTTTCTGGAGTAGATTAAGATGTCATCCAGGTAAACGAAGACAAACTTGTTTAACATGTCCCGCAGTACATCATTCACTAGAGCCTGGAACACAGCAGGAGCATTGGTGAGGCCAAAAGGCATAACCAGATACTCGTAGTGGCCTGTTGGTGTATTGAATGCGGTCTTCCATTCATCTCCCTCCCGGATCCGCACTAGGTGGTAAGCGTTTCTGAGATCCAACTTGGTAAAAACAGTGGCTCCCTGGAGCAACTCAAAAGCAGAGGTGAGCAGAGGGAGAGGGTAACGGTTTTTCACTGTGATGTCGTTGAGTCCCCTGTAGTCGATGCAGGGGCGAAGAGATCCGTCCCTCTTCCCCACAAAGAAGAAGCCAGCACCAGCCGGAGATGAAGATGAACGGATCAATCCTGTGGACAGAGAGTCATTGATGTAGTCCTCCATGGACCTTCTTTCAGGAGCAGACAACGAATAAAGACGGCCCCTTGGAGGAGCTGTTCCAGGGAGGAGGTCGATGGCACAGTCGTACGGTCGGTGAGGGGGCAGAGATGTGGCTCTTGCTTTGTTAAACACTTCTCTGAGACCATGGTAGCATTCTGGGACATGGGAGAGGTCAGGGGCGGAGTTAGTAGGTACTGGCCGAGGGGGTAGTGCGGCAGCAAGCAGGCAGGTTCGGTGGCAGTCCTCTCCCCACTCCCTGATCACCCCGGTCACCCAGTCGAGCTGAGGGTTGTGCCGGCGGAGCCATGGGTAACCCAGGATGAGGGGTTGGCCTGGAGAGGGGAGCAGGTGAAACTGGATAGTTTCTTGATGGTTTCCGGACAGACCCATCAAGACCGGGGCCGTGACATGAGTGACCGATCCAAGTAAGTGTCCGTCCAGTGCCCGGGCAGGAATAGGAGGTGTCAAACGGAGGTTCTCCAGTCCCAGTTGGCGTGCCAGCTTGATGTCCATTATGTTGGCTTCGGCGCCAGAATCCACCAGAGCAGCCAGGGTGTGAGTCGAGTCAGAGAGGCGGAGGTGAACTTGCAGCAAGGGTTTGCGGTCGGAGGACTGGATGGTCATTGAGCTCAACCGGACTCCCCCTATGCCCGGTGAGCTTCGGCTTTTAAAGGGCAGGTTACCACACGATGTCCATCACCTCCACAATAGAGGCAGAGGTTTGAGGTGAGCGGCGCTGGCGCTCTGCAGGAGTGAGAGAGGCTCGCCCAATCTCCATAGGCTCAGACTGATCAAGCTGACTTGGGTGAGTGGCAGTAGCTGACAGGAGCCCAGTCGGATCTCTCCGAATGCCGGTAGTTGGTGGACCTTGGCGCCCCCCTCTCACGACGACGGGTCTGTATCCTTCTGTCGATCCGGACAGTCAGTGCGATGGCTTCATCAAGAGTGGAAGGCAGTTCATGGGAGACCAACTCGTCCTTGATATAGTCAGCCAAGCTATGGAAGAACGCGTCCACCAACGATGGTGTGTTCCAAGAACTTCGTCTTGCCAGGGTTCGGAAGTCGATGGAATGGTCTGCGACTGTACGTCTGCCTTGTCGAATACTGAACAGTTCACGAGACGCCTCTGCGGTTGGTGAATCCAGGTCAAACACCTTCAGCATCTCCTCAGCAAACAGGTCGAAGGTTGCACATGCGGGGGTTTGACGTTCGAACTCTGCTGTTCCCCAGAGTTGAGCTCGGCCCGTCAGGTGAGTGATGGCATACCCGACCCTAGCCCCCTCCGTGGCGAAGGTCCTTGGCTGCAAGGAGAACTGAAGTCGGCAGCTAGTCAGGAATGGCCGGACCTGGGTAGAATCGCTGTTGAACCGCTCGGGGTTTCCAATCTTGGGTTCCGGGGCAGCGGCTGAAATGACCGGGGCAGGTAACTCGGAGGCAGGGCTGGTGGGCAGACTGGCTGGGGTAAGGTTGGTGAGGAGTTGGATGATCCTGGCGAGTTGTTGTTGCTGCTGCTGGGACTGCTGCTGGTGCTGCTGGAACTGCTGATGCTGTTGGTAGCCGACCTGAAGCAGAGAGGTGATGTCGCCGCTCATGCGGCCTAGCTCTCTCTCAGTGTGTTCCAGGCGTAGCATGGCGGTGGGTTGCTCAGGTTCTTCGGTTTCCATGTCGGGGGAAGTGTGCGCTGAGTCCATGATGGTCAGATCGTACTGTCACGGTTCAGACAGACGACAAGAGGACCACAATTGCGTCACACCAGAAAGTTTATTTAAACTTAAGGGAAAAGGGAAGTAGGGAGTGAGTGAAGGCTCCAGGGGTTATCCCGTCCAGTGTGCTGGGTCTGTGCCTCCCCCCAGTGGCAGCGATGCGTCCGATGACGCCGGTGGTTGGTGGTCCAGAAGTCCTGGGGGGGGAGGAAACACAGACACAACGGGGCGGATGAAAACAGGCAGAAGTACAGTTCAAGGGAAATCCAAATACGTTGTAGCAAGGCAGAAGGCTGGTCAGAGTTACCGGGGTCGAAGAGTAGTCAGGAGTCGTAATGGCAGAAAGCAGGTCTGGCTTTCCTGGGGCAGAAGAGTATCCAAGAATCAGGCAGGTCCGGGGTCACAAAACAAGGGTGAGCCAGAAGCGTGAGCACACAGGTTCCGGTGTGAGCTTTGCAGACGATCTGACAAAGGAGAGCTGAAAGACGGGACTTTAAATACTGGGAGAGGTTAGTGGGTAATGCAGCGCAGCTGGCAGAGTAATTAGAGCCGAGCAGAGCAGGGACAGGTGGAGCTCGTTAGGCTGAGTAGAGAGAGAGAGATGAGCAGAGTGGAAGATAGTGGAAACACATTAAGGTGGTAACCCGGTGGAGTGAGAGGGCTCATGACAAGAGGACAGCTAGCTTCCATCCTCCTCTGGGTACATTGGCTTCAATAAAAAACCTAGGAGGCTCATTGTTCTCACCTCCTTCCATAGACTTACACAGTAATTATGAGAATTTCCAGAGGACCTATCAGAGCTCTTGCAGCCTGAACTGACATGTTGTCCACCCAATCAAAGGATCAGATAATTAATCTAGTACTGAAAGCATAAGCTACAGCTAGCTAGCACTACAGTGCATAACATGTGGTGAATAGTTGACTCAGAGAGAAAGACAATAGTTGAACAGTTTTGAACAAATTAATTTCTTCAAAAATGAAGGAGGAGCAAGCGAGAGAGCGAGAGAGGGAGATATAGAGAGATACTTTTTTTAAACTTTCACTTTCTTAGCTAGCAAATGCAGCTAGCTAGTTTAGCCTACTCAAACACCCGGCTCAAACAGAGGGATGCTATGTTAGCTAGCTGGCTATCACTATCCAACACTGGAACTCTTCCAAGTCAAGGTACGTTTTTGGTTTTACAAATGTATTGCCACCGGGGCCCGCCAGTGTAACTGCTAAATTCCTTCTGCCTGCACACTGTACTGCATGATTGTAGCTGGTTTACTAACGCGTTAGTTGTAGTAGCTATGTTGACTACGACGTTATTAGGATGACAATGATGTAGGCTGTGTGTAGCGGTTATGATATGAAGGTTTGTCTTGGAAAGGTTGTTTCGCCTGGTCACAGACAGCTGCTGTGTTGTGCATTGAAGTCCACAAGCAAAGGGAAAAGGTGAGAGGAGGAGAGGGCGTAGATGCGAGAAGGACTACAACGAGCTGTTTGTGTATGGCTATGGGGCGGCGCACAATTGGCCCAGCGTCGTCCAGGGTAGGGGAGGGAATGGCCGGCAGGGGATGTTGGTAGAGCATGGCGTTTGCAACGCCAGGGTTGTGGGTTCGATTCCCACGGGGGGGGGGCAGTATGAAAAAATATAAATATATAATGTATGCACTCACTAACTGTAAGTCGCTCTGGATAAGAGCGTCTGCTAAATGACTAAAATGTAAATGAAAGTGAACTGTTTCCACCTTTATTTAACCAGGTAAGCCAGTTGAGAACAAGTTCTCATTTACAACTGCGACCTGGCCAAGATAAAGCAAAGCAGTGCGATAAAAACAACAACAGAGTTACATATGAGGTAAAACAAAACATAAAGTCAAAAAAAAAATACAACAGAAAATATATATACAGTGTGTGCAAATGTAGCAAGTTATGGAGGTAAGGCAATAAATAGGCTATAGTGCAAAGTAGTTACAATTAGTATTAACACTGGAATGCTAGATGTGCAAGAGATCATGTGCAAATAGAGATACTGGGGTGCAAAAGAGTGAAATAAATAACAATATAGGGATGAGGTAGTTGGGTGGGCTAATTTCAGATGGGCTGTGTACAGGTGCAGTGATCTGTAAGGTACTCTGACAACTGATGCTTAAAGTTAGTGAGGGAGATAAGAGTCTCCAGCTTCAGAGATTTTTACAATTCGTTCCAGTCATTGGCAGCAGAGAACTGGAAGGAATGGCGGCCAAAGGAGGTGTTGGCTTTGGGGATGACCAGTGAGATATACCTGCTGGAGCGCAGACTACGGGTGGGTGCTGCTATGATGACCAATGAGCTAAGATAAGGCAGGGATTTGCCTAGCAGTGATTTATAGATGGCCTGGAGCCAGTGGGTTTGACGACGAACATGTAGTGAGGACCAGCCAACAAGAGCGTACAGGTCACAATGGTGGGTAGTGTATGGGGCTTTGGAGACAAAACGTATGTCCCTGTGATAGACTACTTCCAATTTGCTGAGTAGAGTGTTGGAGGCTATTTTGTAAATGACATCGCCGAAGTCAAGGATCGGTAGGATAGTCAGTTTTACGAGGGCATGTTTGGCAGCATGAGTGAAGGAGGCTTTGTTGCAAAATAGGAAGCAGGCTCTGTCGCAGCCGGCCGCGACCGGGAGACTCATGGGCGGCGCACAATTGGCCCAGCGTCGTCCAGGGTAGGGGAGGGAATGGCCGGCAGGGATGTAGCTCAGTTGATAGAGCATGGCGTTTGCAATGCCAGGGTTGTGGGTTCGATTCCCACGGGGGGCCAGTATAAAAAAAATATGTATTCACTAACTGTAAGTCGCTCTGGATAAGAGCGTCTGCTAAATGACTAAAATGTCAATGTAAAATGTAGTGATTCTAGTCGGGTGGGCGGGTGCCAGCAGCGTGCGATTGAAGAGCATGCATTTAGTTTTACTAGTCTTTAAGAGCAGTTGGAGGCTACTGAAGGAGTGTTGTATGGCATTGAAGCTCGTTTGGAGGTTTGTTAACACAGTGTCCAATGAAGGGCCAGATATATACAAAATGGTGTCGTCTGCGTAGAGGTGGATCTCAGAGTCACCAGCAGCAAGAGCGACATCATTGATATACACTGAGAAAAGAGTTGGCCCAAGAATTGAAGCCTGTGGCACCCCCATAGAGACTGCCATAGGTCCAGACAACAGGCCCTCCGATTTGACACATTGAACTCTATCTGAGAAGTAGTTGGTGAACCAGGCGAGGCAGTCATTTGAGAAACCAAGGCTATTTAGTCTGCCAATAAGAATGCGGTGGTTGACAGAGTCGAAAGCCTTGGCCAGGTCGATGAAGACGGCTGCACAGTACTGTCTATTATCGATCGCGGTTATAATATCGTTTAGGACCTTGAGCGTGGCTGAAGTGCACCCATGACCAGCTCGAAACCGGATTGCATAGCGGAGAAGGTACGGTGGGATTCGAAATGGTCGGTGATCTGTTTGTTAACTTGGCTTTCAAATACTTTCGAAAGGCAGGGCAGGATGAATATAGGTCTGTAACAGTTTGGATCTAGAGTGTCACCCCCTTTGAAGAGGGGGATGACCGCGGCAGCTTTCCAATCTCTGGGGATCTCAGACGTTACGAAAGAGAGGTTGAACAGGCTAGTAATAGGGGTTGCGACAATTTTGGCGGCTAGTTTTAGAAAGAAAGGGTCCAGATTGTCTAGCCCAGCTGATTTGTAGGGGTCCAGATTTTGCAGCTCTTTCAGAACATCAGCTGTCTGAATTTGTGTGAAGGAGAAGTGGGGGGGGCATGGGCAAGTTGCAGCGGAGGGTGCAGAGTTGGTGGCCGTGGTAGTGGTAGCCAGGTGGAAAGCATGGCCAGCCGTAGCAAAATGCTTGTTGAAATTCTCGATTATTGTAGATTTTTCGGTGGTGATAGTGTTTCCTAGCCTCAGTGCAGTGGGCAGCTGGGAGGAAGTGCTCTTATTCTCCATGGACTTTACAGTGTCCCAAATTTTTTTGGAGTTAGTGCTACAGGATGCAAATTTCTGTTTCAAAAAGTTAGCCTTTGCTTTCCTGACTGCTTGTGTGTATTGGTTCCTAACTTCCCTGAAAAGTTGCATATCGCGGGGGCTATTTGATGCTAATGCAGTACGCCACAGGATGTTTTTGTGCTGGTCAAGGGCAGTCAAGTCTGAGGAGAACCAGGGGCTATATCTGTTCTTAGTTCTGTATGTTTTGAATGGGGCATGTTTATTTAAGATTGAGAGGAAATTACTTTAAAAGAACAACCAGGCATCCTCTACTGACGGAATGAGATCTATATCCATCCAGGATACCTGGGCCAGGTCAATTAGGAAGGCCTGCTCGCTAAAGTGTTTTAGGGAGCATTTGACAGTGATGAGGGGTGGGCGTTTGACCGTGGACCCGTTACGGACGCAGGCAATAAGGCAGTGATCGCTGAGATCCTGGTTGAAGACAGCGGAGGTGTATTTAGAGGGTAAGTTAGTCAGGATTATATCTATGAGGGTACCCATGTTTACGGATTTATGGTTGTACCTGGTAGGTTCGTTGATAATTTGTGTGAGATTGAGGGCATCTAGTTTGGATTGTAGGATGGCCGGGGTGTTAAGCATATCCCAATTTAGGTCACCAAGCAGTACGAACTCTGAGGATAAATGGGGGGCAATCAATTCACATATGGTGTCCAGGGCACAGCTGGGGGCTGAGGGGGGTCTGTAGCAAGCGGCAACAGTGAGAGACTTATTTCTGGAAAGGTGGATTTTTAGAAGTAGAAGCTCAAACTGTTTGGGCAGAGACCTGGATAGTATGATAGAGCTCTGCAGGCTATCTCTACAGTTGATTGCAACTCCACCCCCTTTGGCAGTTCTATCTAGACGGAAAATGTTATAGTTGGGGATGGACATTTCAGAGTTTTTGGTGGCCTTCCTAAGCCAGGATTCAGACACTGCTAGAACATCAGGGTTGGCGGAGTGTGCTAACGCAGTGAATAACTCAAACTTAGGAAGTAGACTTCTGATATTAACATGCAAGAAACCAAGGCTTTTGCGATTACAGAAGTCAACAAATGATAGCGCCTGGGGAGTAGGAGTGATACTGAGGGCTGCAGGGCCTGGATTAGCCTCTACATCACCAGAGGAACAGAGGAGGACTAGAATAAGGATACGGCTAAAGGCTTTATGAACTGGTCTTGTAGTGCGTTGGGTACATAGAATAAAGGGGGCAGATTTCCGGGTGTTGTAGAAAAGATTCAGGGCATTATGTACAGACAAGGATATGGAAGGATATGAGTAAAGTGGAGGTAAACCTAAGCGTTGGGTAACAATGAAAGAGATAGCATCACTGGAGGCACCGATTGAGTCGGTCTCCGCGTGTATGGGGGGTGGGACAAAGGAGCTATCTAAGGCAGGTTTAGCTGGGCTGGGGGATCTACAGTGAAATAGTACAATTAGAAATAACCGAAACAGCAATAAGCAAACCATATTTACATGGGAGAGAGGCATAAATCAATCACAGGTGCAATTTGAGAGAGCTAAGACAACAGCTGATAATGACGACACAGTTTGGGCTGAGGCTAAACATGAACAGTCCAGCAGGCATCAGCTGTATAGCTGAGTTATCATAAGGCCCGAGCAAGAGGCCACGGCTAGCGTGTGCTAGCGGGCCGGGGCTAGCAGATGGAATCTTCGTGGTCGACGTCGTAACTGGAAGCCTGTTGTAACCACAAAACGTTTCTTAAACGGAAGCAAACGGAATGAAATGGGGATAAACATACCTCAATTTGTCCAATAGAAACTCTCGTTGGCAACTGTTGGACTAACGATTACATAATAGGTGCAGGCAAGCGTGTTCAAGGCGATATTGAATGTGTCACTGTCTGTCCATCTGTCACTGTCTGTCACCTCAAATCTTTCTCTCGACCTGTGTGCAACTACTTTGTAAACTTTAATTCATAGGCTAGGTTGTAGCAACCTCATAATTGGTACAGGGAAAATTCAAGTATCACCGATGTTACATTGAACTGGGTGAATGGAATATGAATGACAGTCATCCAAAATGCGGTAATAGAAATAAGGCCAAATATTCATCCTCCCTCATCTTAAATGGCACCGACCGCCACTTACACACACACACACACACACACACACACACAGACACACACACACACACACACACACACACAGACATCGAAGTGGCTGATGATTGATGGGGGGAACTATGGCTCAAAACCTGACCTCTTTAATCACACTGCCTAGCCACCTCCTATTCACACACTGTCACACACCTCAATGGATAGATCGGTCTCAGTTGGTTGCCTGGGTAATAAGGGTCACTACGGGTTCAGCCAACTTCTCACTCATCTGAGCGCCAGAACCAAAAAACAATTGAAAAAAAAAAAGAAGAGAGTAAAAGGCAGGTCTGTAATTGTTGGTGAGGGTGTTTTGTAGAGTTTGAATGTGTCTGGAATCACGTTTTTCTGATTGTTGTTCAAACCCTGCCTTCAGAAAGTATTCACACCCCTTGACTTTTTCACATTTTGTTGTGTTACAAAGTGGCATTAAAATGGATTTAATTTTCATTTTTTGGTCAACGATCTACAAAAAATACTCTGGAAGGTGAAAGTGGACGAAAAATTCTAACATCTGTCACAAATAAATCACTAATATATCTTGATTAGATAAGTATTCAACCCCCTGAGTCAATACATGTTACAATCACAGCGATTACAGCTGTGAGTCTTTCTGGGTAGGTCTCTAAGAGCCTTCCACACCTGGATTGTCCACAACTTGCTCATTATTCTTTTCTAAACTCTTCAAGCTCTGTCAACTTGGTTGTTAATCATTGCTAGACCTCAATTTTCAGGTCTTGCCATAGATTTTCAAGCAGATTTAAGTCAAAACTGTAACTCGGCCACATCTACGCTCTTCTTGGTAAGCAACTCTAGTGTAGATTTGGCCTTGTGTATTAGGTTATTATCCTGCTGAAAGGTGAATTCATCTTCCAGTTTCTAGTGGAAAGCAGACTGGACCAAGTTTTCCTCTAGGATTCTGCCTGTGCTTAGCTCCATTCCATTAATTTTTTATCCTGAAAAACTCCCCAGTCCTTAACGATTACAAGCATATCCATAACATGATGCAGCCACCACTATGGTTGATAACATGGAGAGTGGTACTCAGTAATGTGTTGTATTGGATTTGCCCCAAACATAGCACTTTGTATTCAGGACAAAAAGCTAATCTTTGCCACATTTTTTGCAGTATTACTTTAATGCCTTGTTGCAAACATGATGCATATATTGGAATATTGTATTCTGTACATGCTACCTTCTTTTTACACTGTCAATTAGGTTAGTATTGTGGAGTAACTACAATGTTGTTGAGCCATCCTCAGTTTTCTCCTATCACATCCATTAAACTCTGTAGCTGTTTTAACGTCACCATTGGCCTCATAGTGAAATCCCTGAGTGGTTTCCTTCCTCTACGGCAACTGAGATAGGAAGGGCGGCTGTATCTTTGTAGTGACAGAACATCTTGTTTCAGTGTTCCCTGACATCTTCTTTCATTGTTCCCTGACATCATGTTTCAGTGGTCCCTGACATCATGTTTCAGTGTTCCCTGACATCATGTTTCAGTGTTCCCTGACATCTTGTTTTAGTGTTCCCTGACATCATGTTTCAGTGTTCCCTGACATCTTGTTTTAGTGTTCCCTCACATCATGTTTCAGTGTTCCTCGACATCTTGCATCATTGTTGCTGATCCATAATATATTGATTGATTGAGGAGCAGCAGAGTAGTAGGAATTTGGAAACACTGGAATTTGGAACACCTGATAGCGGAAGGGGATACACAGAATGGAAATCAGTGTTCAGTTGCCATCGTTACTGTAATCAAATCAAATCAAATGTTATTCGCTGCGTACACATATTTTACAGATGTTATTGCAGGTGTAGCGAAATGCTTGTGTTCCTAGCTCCTACAGTGCAGTAATAACAAAACAAAACAATACACAATACAAAATACAAAACAATAAGAATAAAGGAATTAAGAAATATCAAGACGAGCAATGTCAGAGTCCAGAATATAAATATATATGATGGCGTTTATGGACAGTATATAAATAGAAAAGGTGTGTACAGCAGTAGTTACAGTGGGGGAAAAAAGTATTTAGTCAGCCACCAATTGTGCAAGTTCTCCCACTTAAAACGATGAGAGAGGCCTGTAATTTTCATCATAGGTACACGTCAACTATGACAGAAAAAATGAGGAAAAAAATTCCAGAAAATCACATTGTAGGATTTTTTATGAATTTATTTGCAAATTATGGTGGAACATAAGTATTTGGTCACCTACAAACAAGCAAGATTTCTGGCTCTCACAGACCTGTAACTTCTTCTTTAAGAGGCTCCTCTGTCCTCCACTCGTTACCTGTATTCATGGCACCTGTTTGAACTTGTTATCAGTATAAAAGACACCTGTCCACAACCTCAAACAGTCACACTCCAAACTCCACTATGGCCAATACCAAAGAGCTGTCAAAGGACACCAGAAACAAAATTGTAGACCTGCACCAGGCTGGGAAGACTGAATCTGCAATAGGTAAGAAGCTTGGTTTGAAGAAATCAACTGTGGGAGCAATTATTAGGAAATGGAAGACATACAAGACCACTGATAATCTCCCTCGATCTGGGGCTCCACGCAAGATCTCACCCCGTGAGGTCAAAATGATCACAAGAACGGTGAGCAAAAATCCCAGAACCACACGGGGGGACCTAGTGAATGACCTGCAGAGAGCTGGGACCAAAGTAACAAAGCCTACCATCAGTAACACACTACGCCGCCAGGGACTCAAATCCTGCAGTGCAAGATGTGTCCCCCTGCTTAAGCCAGTACATGTCCTGGCCCGTCTGAAGTTTGCTAGAGTGCATTTGGATGATCCAGAAGAGGATTGGGGAGAATGTCATATGGTCAGATGAAACCAAAATAGAACTTTTTGGTAAAAACTCAACTCGTCGTGTTTGGAGGACAAAGAATGCTGAGTTGGATCCAAATGACACCATACCTACTGTGAAGCATGGGGGTGGAAACATCATGCTTTGGGGCTGTTTTTCTGCAAAGGGACCAGGACGACTGATCCGTGTAAAGGAAAGAATGAATGGGGCCATGTATCGTGAGATTTTGAGTGAAAACTTCCTTCCATCAGCAAGGGCATTGAAGATGAAACGTGGCTGGGTCTTTCAGCATGACAATGATCCCAAACACCGCCCGGGCAACGAAGGAGTGGCTTCATAAGAAGCATTTCAAGGTCCTGGAGTGGCCTAGCCAGTCTCCAGATCTCAACCCCATAGAAAATCTTTGGAGGGAGTTGAAAGTCCGTGTTGCCCAGCGACAGCCCCAAAACATCACTGCTCTAGAGGAGATTTGCATGGAGGAATGGGCCAAAATACCAGCAACAGTGTGTGAAAACCTTGTGAAGACTTACAGAAAACATTTGACCTGTGTCATTGCCAACAAAGGGTATATAAGAAAGTATTGAGAAACTTTTGTTATTGACCAAATACTTATTTTCCACCATAATTTGCAAATATATTCATAAAAAATCCTACAATGTGATTTTCTGGAAAAAAAATTCTCATTTTGTCTGTCATAGTTAATGTGTACCTATGATGAAAATTACAGGCCTCTCTCATCTTTTTAAGTGGGAGAACTTGCACAATTGGTGGCTGACTAAATACTTTTTTCCCCCACTGTATATAGGATGAGCCTTGACTAGAATACAGTCTATACATATAAAGTGGGTAAAACAGTATGTAAACATTATTAAAGTGACCAGTGTTCAATGACTACGTACATATGGCAGCAGTTTCTAAGATGCAGGCCAGAGTACCAGGCGGAAGCCGGCTAGTGACAGTGTCTAAGATTCAGGGCAGGGTACTTGGCGGAGGCCAGCTAGTGATGACTATTTAACAGTCTCATGGCCTGGAGATAGAAGCTGTTTTTCAGTCTTTCGGTCCAAGCTTTGATGCACGTGTACTGTCTTCGGCTTCTTGATGATCTTCTTGGCATTACTGTGACACCGGTTGCTGAGAGGGGAGGAGAGGGGAGGAGAAGAGAGGAGAGGGGAGGAGAGGGGAGGAGAAGAGAGGAGAGGGGAGGAGAAGAGAGGGGAGGGAGGAGAAGAGAGGGGAGGAGAGGAGAAGAGAGGAGAGGGGAGGAGAAGAGAAAATAAAAGACAAAATAAAATAAAAAGATGTGTGTATGTGGAGGGCAGGCAGTGTGCCCCGGTGATGCGTTGGGCTGACCGCACCACCCTCTGGAGAGCCCTGCGGTTGAGGATGGTGCAATTGCCGTACCAGGTCGGTGATATAGCCCGACAGGATGCTCTCAATGGTGCATCTGTAGAAATTGTGAGGGTGTTAGTGGCCAAGCCGAATTTCTTCAGCCTCCTGTGGCGCCTTCTTCACCACACTGTCTGTGTGGATGGACCATTTCAGGTTGTCACTGAGGAACTTTAAGCTTATCACCCTGTCCACTGAGGCCCTGTCGATGTGGATGGGGGCTTACTCTCTCTGGTGTCTTCTGAATTCCACGATCAGCTCCTTTGTTTTGTTGACGTTGAGGGAGAGGTTATTTTCCTGGCACCACTCCACCAAGGCCGTCAGCTCCTCCCTGTAGGCAGTCTCGGCTTTGTTGGTAATCAGGCCTGCCAATGTTGTGTCGTCTGCAAATTTGGTGATTGAGTTGGACACTTGCGTGGCCACGCAGTTATGGGTGAACAGGGAGTACAGGAAGGGGCTGAGCACGCACCCTTGTGTGGCCCCTTCTGTTGAAGATCAGTGTAGCGGAGGTGTTGTTGCCTACCTTCACCACCTGGGGTCGGCCCGTCAGGATGTCCAGGACCCAGTTGCACAAGGTGGGGTTCAGTCCCAGGGCCCAGAGTTTAGTGATGAGCTTGGAGGGCACTTTGGTGTCGAAGGTTGAGCTGTTGTCAATGAACAGCATTCATACATAGGTATTCCTCTTGTCCAGGTGGGATATGTCTGTGTGCAGTGCGATGGCGATTGCGTCATCCGTGGATCTGTTGGGGCAGTATGCAAATTGTAGTGAAAAATCTGGCCTTAATGGCCATGTACTGTTATAAACTCCACCCGGCACAGCCAGAAGGGGTCTGGACACCCCTCAGAGCCTGGTTCCTCTCTAGGTTTCTTCCTAGGTTCCTGCCTTTCTAGGGAGTTTGTCCTAGCCACCGTGCTGCTTTGCTTGCTGTTTGGGGTTTTACGTTGGGTTTCTGTATAGCACTTTGTGACATCTTCTTGTGTAAAAAGGGCTTTATAAATAAAAGTTGATTGATTGATATATAGCTATCCAGTAAATGTAATTGAGAGACAGTGACAGACAGACAAGGGAGAGTGTTTGTAGTGGTGGTGGTGTAGACAGGAAGTGAATCACTGTTCCATCCTCTACACACATCTATCTTCTTCCATCATCCCTTTGTCTTGGGAAATGTCATTGCAGATGGAGGGCGTGTGTGAAAGAAAGACATATTGTCATCCCCCCAGCCCAAACATACAGAACTATAAACAGTATTGAAAAGAGAAAAAAATGAATGAGAGCAGAAAGCAAGAGTGTGAGAGAGAGAGAGAAAAGAGAAGAGAGTGTATGAGAGAGAGAGAAAAGAGAAGAGAGTGTATGAGAGAGAGAGAGAAAAGAGAAGAGTGTATGAGAGAGAGAGAAAAGAGAAGAGAGTGTATGAGAGAGAGAGAGAAAAGAGAAGAGAGTATGAGAGAGAGAGAGAAAAGAGAAGAGAGTGTATGAGAGAGAGAGAGAAAAGAGAAGAGAGTGTATGAGAGAGAGAGAAAAGAGACGAGAGTGTGAGAGAGAGAGAGAAAAGAGAAGAGAGTGTATGAGAGAGAGAGAGAGAGAGAAAAGAGAAGAGAGTGTATGAGAGAGAGAGGAGAGTAAAATATAATTGATGACGCAGGAACCTCAGACCTTATGACCTTGTAGTCAATAACTTTAATCATGATGGTATAATGGAAGTGTGTGTGTGTGTTTGTGTTTGTGTGTTTATTTGTGTGTGTGTGTGTGTGTGTGTTTGTGTGTTTATTTGTGTGTGTGTGTGTGTGTGTGTGTTTGTGTGTGTGTGTGCGTGTTTGTGTGTGTGCCCATGTCTGCTTGTTTTTCTCCTCTGTCGTCCTGCGTCATATAGGTTCTCATGGTTCTGGTGATTTCTTCTGCTTTCCTCAGTGTTGATGGGGTCACTACAAGGATCTACATCTCTGGTACCTGTTTAAAGAGCTGATAAATAATCATCCTGAGCATCCTCTTTAGAGACAGGCATTCTGATGGACACAGCAATAACCACAGCAGCTACTTTCTATTCTATCCATTTGAGCAGTCTGTCCACGTGAACATGGTCATTGAGTCACATGAGAATGAATGCAAGCATCGGTAACTGCTGTATATGCACACAGGATCCTCCACTGTTAGTTACCTAAGAGATGTGGGGTAATGTGATGTGGAGAATAACCTCAATGAGAAAATCTGTGAGTCAGATTCCACTAATGAGCCTGAATGCCCTTGAACCCTCTCTATGTTATATTTCTACGTCTCCTGCGGGAGAGCCATGCCCAACCATGTGTTTCCCTCTGAAATACATGAGAGAGATGCTGATTATTAAGGGACACTGACACTGTTTGTTTGTGTGTGTGTTTCTGTGTGTGTGAGTGTGAGTGTGTGTGAGTGTGTGTGTTTGTTTTATCTGTGGCAGTGATCGTGTCTGTGAGTGTAATCCGGTGTGAATTGTGATGGGAACATTATCTATCCCATTAGACACGCTCCCAACACATTTCTTCTTTGGAACGCTGATGCTCTGCCGTCATGGTAACAAACACTGGGAATTCACTCCGACACACAAGACCCCCAGGGAAGGATTTAGGAAAAAGAGATTGCTATATTTCTGTTACCATAACACACACAAACACACACACAAACAAACACAGACACACACACACACACACACACACACACACACACAATATTAGGGTGCAGGATTTGGGAAATAGAGATCACAACATTCAAATTATCTCTAAAGAGAGACAGAGCGGCAGACACAGGTGTACATGTGTTTGTGTTCTAGCAGAATGGATCCCACACGCTTTTTCCATTTCCAACCCTTGGATAAGGCCTTACACATTACTGTTTTGAAAGGCATATGGTTGCGCTGCCAAATGATAGCTTTGGATCCTCCTTCCCAACCCAGGAATTTAGTCAACAATTGAGTGCCAAGACCATCAATAAAAGACCATCAATAACAAACCGGTCCTCCCCTGAATGTCTTGAGGGAGGATTACAGAGATAAAACAGTAAAGAGTGTCCGTTCAACACACACGTGTCATACACTCATCTGTTAGACTTCAGGGAGAGGGAGATGAGAGAGAGGAGAGGAGAGTGGGATAACCATGGACTGATCAGAATAGGATGAGGGGACAAGTTTAAGCCTGAAACTCATTGCTCTAAGACCTCACACTCTCACAAAGTTATACACACACACACACACAGTTGCGTCTCAGTTGAAATAAATAAGCAACCAATAAATAGGAATAATGTTTCATTTGAAAGGGTAATTGTTAAATAATCATATACATTCAGAGAGCCACTTTGCTGTTTCCAGAAGGATAGGTTAGATGGGGCAAACACACACAGCTGATGCAAAAATGCAAAGCAATGTTGTTACTACAGTGAGGAGAGGGAGATGAGAAGAGGAGCAGCCTGGGAGAGGAAATGGGAGGAGAAGAGAGGGGAAGAGGGGGGAGGAGAAGAGAAGAGAGGGGAAGAGAGGGGAGGAGAAGAGAAGAGAGGAGAGGAGAGAGAGAGGAGAGGAGAGGAGGAGAGGAGAGGAGAGGAGAGGAGAGAGAGAGGAGAGGAGAGAGAGGAGAGGAGAGGGAGAGGGAAGAGAGAAGAGAAGAGGAGAGAGGGAAGGGAAGAGAAGAGAAGAGAAGAGAAGAGAAGAGAAGAGAAGAGAAGAGAAGAGAAGAGAAGAGAAGAGAAGAGAAGAGAAGAGAAGAGAAGAGGAGAGGAGAGGAGAGGAGAGGGGAGGAAAGGGGAAGAGAAGAGAAGAGAAGAGAGGAGAGGAGAGGAGAGGAGAGGAGAGGAGAGGAGAGGAGAGGAGAGGAGAGGAGAGGAGAGGGGAGGAGAAAATAAAATACAAAATAAAATATAAAGATGTGTGAATGTGGAGGGAGAGGCAGAAAGGTATGAAATAGGGAGGTAGGGAGAAAAGTAAAAAAATGTGTGTGTAGAGCAGTGGCGGTTGGGGCCTTTTTAAAAAATAAAATACGCATGGCCTTATTTCTATTACAAAATATTGGATGACCGAACAGTACAATTACAAGAGTTAATTTAGAGTAACTCCTTGACTATTAAAATGAAGTGCTTTGTAAAACCAAAACTAGTGGCAACTGAGCTGCCACCAACTTGGAGTATTGCAACACATCATCATGAGATGTCTATTTTGTGATCAAATGTTTTTTATTTAGTAATAATAATTGACAGAAAACATATTTACATACATACATACATACATACATACATACATACATACATACATACATACATACATACATACATACATACATACATACATACATACAGTACATACATACAAAATTAAGTTACACCCCACCTCCCCTAACCCAATTCCAAACCATCCAACCCGAGGACCTAAGGGATAATATTAAAGAAACATAAAGTTGAAGTCGGAAGTTTACATACACCTCAGCCAAATACATTTAAACTCAGTTTTTCACAATTCCTGATATTTAATCCTAGTAAAAATTCCCTGTCTTAGGTCAGTTAGGATCACCACTTTATTTTAAGAATGTGAAATGTCAGAATAATAGTAGAGAGAATGATTTATTTCAGCTTTTATTTCTTTCATCACATTCCCAGTGGATCAGAAGTTTACATACACTCAATTAGTATTTGGTAGCATTGCCTTTAAATTGTTTAACTTGCGTCAAACATTTTGGTTGGCCTTTCACAAGCTTCCCATAATTTGTTGGGTGAATTTTGGCCCATTCCTCCTGACAGAGCTGGTGTAACTGAGTCAGGTTTGCAGGCCTCCTTGCTCGCACACAGTTTTTCAGTTCTGCCCACAAATGTTCTATAGGATTGAGGTCAGGGCTTTGTGATGGCCACTCCAATACCTTGACTTTGTTGTCCTTTTTCCTCCAAACTTAACGATGGTCATCTTGGCCAAACAGTTCAATTTTTGTTTAATCAGACCAGAGGACATTTCTCCAAAAAGTACGATCTTTGTCTCCATGTGCAGTTGCAAACCGTAGTCTGCCTTTTTTATGGCAGTTTTGGAGCAGTGGCTTCTTCTGGTTTTACTGTGGATATTGATACTTCGCTACCGGTTTCCTCCAGCATCTTCACAAGGTCCTTTGCTGTTGTTATGGGATTGATTTGCACTTTTCGCACCAAAGTACGTTCATCTCTAGGAGACAGAACGCGTCTCCTTCCTGAGCGGTATGACGGCTGCGTGGTCCCATGGTGTTTATACTTGCGTACTATTGTTTGTACAGATGAACGTGGTACCTTCAGGTGTTTGGAAATTGCTCCCAAGGATGAACCAGATTTGTGGAGGTCTACAATTTTTTTTCTGAATTCTTGGCTGATTTCTTTACAGTTTCCCATGATGCCAAGCAAAGAGGCACTGACTTTCAAAATAAAAAAATAGCAAAAATATCAAAAATTGAAGCAACACATCACAAAGTGTTTCAGCAGCAAGATGCCATTGGTTCAAAGTGTCTTCTTTAACTCCGTGAATGTGAGCGGTAGACAGCTCCATATAAATGGCATCCAACAAAGTGAGGATCCATTGATGGATTGTGAGTGTGGAGGCTTCCATCGTACTGCAATAAAACATTTTCCAGCCGTTAGGCCAGCAAGATTAATGCGCTTCAGACAGAGACATAAATTAAGGACAGAGAAATCATTTAAAAGTGAAACAAAAGGAGATGCAGGAATATTGTCTGACAACAGAGGGGCCAATTTTGAAGCTACTTAATTCCAGAATATTGATACCAGTTGACATTTCCAAACCATGTGTAAAAAGGTACCAGGTTCATTAAGAGGGTACAGGACGTATCATTCAAAATGTTCATATGAAACAGCTCACAAAGAGTTAGATAAGTCCTGTGTACATAATTATAATGGATCTGTTGGTGATCAGAATTCCGAGAAGATATAATCCTGAGATGTTTTGAAACATAACATGGTGTGTTGTAACACCACTAGACAAGATGGCGTATTGAATAGAAAGCGGTACAAAACACCTCAAGATAAAAACATAATATTCAAAATCAGTAAGTTAGACTAAATATTAGCATTTCATATATTCGCAGTTAATATAATTCAATCTGGATAATAACACAAAACAGATCATATGGCTAGAGAAATATATCGACAAATATTACAACAACACGCAACACCCAAACATGACTGAAGATAAGCGTGGAGAGCAGATCCCCAAAAAGAAACGCGACTCATCGACTGATACAGATGATATACGCTTTTCACCACTGGGTATGGTAAGTGTGGAAAGCGACCTGTTGAAGTCGATGAATGAAAAATGGGAATTGGTCAAGGCGTTAATGAGTTGAAAGCGAGTCTTCAAATGAGTGACGAAAAAGCTTTGGTAATGGAGAAAGAAACCAAAAAATTAAAAGTGACAGTCTCTAAGATGGAAACGGACATTAGGGAACTAAAAAAGGAGAACAACCTTCTGAGAGAAGCCTTACTAGACATCCAAACTAGATCGATGAGAGAAAATCTAGTACTTACGTGTATTCAGGAAAAGGAGAGAGAAATAACAGAGAATATTATGAAGGACTTCCTGCATACAGCGCTACAAATCCCACTCGAGGATGTCGATAAAATCCAACTCGAATTTCTTCCGCAGTCAACCATGTGGTGTGCATTTTTGAGTTTGAAAAGGTGCGGCGTTAAGTGAGTGAGAGGGGAAATGGTTGCATATCCCAGAGCCGACCGGGGGTCTATGAGCAGGGGTAGTGAGAGAGAGCTTTCAATTTTGTGTAGATGAGGGATATACATTTTTAAATATAGTATACATCTAATCTAATTTTTCATTGTCCTATTATGATGGAAAGATCCCTAACCCTATAACCTGGACACCCACCTGAGCGACCCATACACCAAAGAGAAGTTCCCATCTCTTTTATGGACGTGCTGTGAGTATGCAGCCTAAACAGAGAAATAAATGCGGTCAGAGACCTACTTGAGCAGCACCGCCCCCTCAAGATTCTGAGCCTGCCTGGCAGGGTTGGTCCTACAAAGCCAGAGCCCCCTGATGGGAGAGCATAATATACAAGGAAATTCTCAAAGCTGCTAATGAGAACCTTGACGACCTTTTACCTAGCCGGTGGGGATTCCGGTGGGGTACGCCCACCCAGGTAGTGGCAGTGCTGGCAACACTGGCTGCAGTAACCCATGGGGAGGGGGTCACACTCTGACAATCAGAGAGGGGGTTTATCATTGTGGCCCAGGTGGCACAAAATAATCAAAGGTTTGACCGCACGGAGATGCTTGGGAAAATGGTTACAACAGGGGATCAGAGTGTTTGTGTCTCAGGTGAAGAGGGTGGATCTGATCTCCATCACCCAGGACTTGACATAGATTAAGTAGATTAATCAAATCTCACATTGTTATCAATTTCTGCTCAATCTGCATGCTTTCTCAATCAGCTTTAACTGTATGTGCACTCGTAAATCAGGTTATTTCTCGAGTTGGGCTCTGGGATATAACAGCCGTTGAGTATCTGATTTTATGGTGGATTGTGGATTGTGGAGGAGGGGGGTTGAGTGTGTTGGAGTATGTGAGTATGTGCCTGTGTGCTTGTCTGGCATCTGTTGTGGGGGGGTATGGGATGGACCACGGGAATTATTTGCTAGGATAATAATTGCTTGTCAATGAAATAAATGTAATACAATGGCAATCCGGGTTATATGTTAGAATCCTACGCGTGAACTGCCGACATTATTACGCATATTAATTGATAATGATGTAAAATGATTTTTTAAATAGTTATATAGATATACATATAGAGGTGAAAGCATTGGAAATGCTTTTGCCGGTTAATCTGCTTCTGTTTTGTGGGTGGCACTGTGTGCTGTTTTCGATGGATGGGTCCTGGCCTCTCGGGGCCTTAGGGAACCGGAGGGACGTGGGTGGGATGCTGATCACTG
This sequence comes from Coregonus clupeaformis, assembly GCF_020615455.1. Lineage (NCBI taxonomy): Eukaryota > Metazoa > Chordata > Actinopteri > Salmoniformes > Salmonidae > Coregonus > Coregonus clupeaformis. Next base: position 29,641,494 of record NC_059196.1, on the reverse strand, counting down.
GGATGACGGCTCAACTTGGGATGGGGAGGGGCTTTAGCGGGGGAATTAGTGGAGAACAATTGAAGGGTTACTCCGTAGCAATGCAAATATCACGGTACAGCTATATGGACACTCAATCATTACGGTATTTTTTATTGGTAAATTTACAAACGTATATCATGATAAATAGACTTGAAACTTGTATCTCATTATGGTGTATGGTGAAATAAGTATAGCCAGTTATAATTGTAATGGCTTAGCTGATAATAACAAAAGAAGAACAATATTTACATGGCTCAAAGAGAAGGAATATAATATCTATTGTATACAGGAAACTCATTCAACAATTCGAGATGAAGTAGCGTGGAAAAAATTATGGGGGGGGGGGGGGGGGGGGAATATACTTCTCCCATGGGCAAAGAATTTCAAAAGGGGTGATGATATTAATTAATAGTAATTTCGATCCGAATGTGCACATTGTCCAAATAGATATGCAAGGTAGATGGATTATTTTAAATATGTTATTGGACCATAAACAGATATGGCTCATTAACAATTACGGACCAAATAATGATGATCCACAATTCTTTGACAATATATATAATAAATTATCAACCCTGCAAGCAATTCAAGACAATATTATTATGGTGGGGGATTATAATACTGTTTTAAATAGCTCAATGGACCGTAAAGGAAATCACACCACAAACAATCACCCACATGCTATTAAGGAAATTGTGAATGTCATGGACACATTAGAACTAGTAGATATATGGAGGCTTAAATATACTGATCTAGTAAGGTATACATGGCGGAGACTGAATCAAGCTAGTCGTCTTGACTTCTTTCTTTCTTATCTCATTCTCGTTGGCACCAAAAGTAAAAAAAGTGTTGATAGGGGACAGAATGCGGTCGGACCATCATATAATAGGCATATACATTACTCTTACTGAATTTCCACGTGGGCGAGGATATTGGACATTTTATGCTTTTCTGATGTATCAAATACTTATGTCATGCAATAAAATGCTAATGAATTACTTAAAAATCATACAATGTGATTTTCTGGATTTTTGTTTTAGATTCCGTCTCTCACAGTTGAAGTGTACCTATGATAAACATTACAGACCTCAACATGCTTTGTAAGTAGGAAAACCTGCAAAATCGGTAGTGTATCAAATACTTGTTCTCCCCACTGTAGGTACAGCGAATCCCCTTATTGTATGGGACACCTTTAAATGTGCCTTTAGAGGCCATGCAATTCAGTACTCATCTCGAAAACAAAAGCAATTTAGGTCAAAATAGTTTATACTAAGAAAGGAAATAGAAAGTCTAACAGAACAGATAGATGGCAATAAAAACTGTAACATAGAGGCTCAGAATAAATGAGAGGAAAAACAAAAATAAATGGAGTGTCAGGGCCGTGTAGAAATGGTGTGGTGTGGAATCAGGTGCAGAAGCAGATTGATAGTCCAATAAACTTTACTGGAAAGTGCGAGGCAATAATCCAAAAACAGCCAGAGGCAAAACGCACACAGGCGTAAATACAAGCGCGCATAAACAGGCGCGCAAAACTCTTCTCAACCGAGAAGTAAGCAATACAGTAGAGGCGTACCAAACACAGGTACGAAATGACACCTAACACGAAACAATTACACACAACACTACACTAACAACAAGGAAACTAAATAGGGTGCTTAATTAGACATAACACAAGACAGGTGTGGCTAACAGACAAAACTAGTCTAACAGAAAACATAGAGCGGTGGCAGCTAGTACTCCGGAGACGACGACCGGCGAAACCTGCCCGAACAAGGAGGAGGAGCTGCCTCGGCCGAAACCGTGACAGTACCCCCCTTGACGCGCGGCTCCAGCCGTGCGCCGACTCGGCCTCGGGGACGCCCAGGAGGGCGCGGCGCCGGGCGCGTCGGATGACCACGATGGAATTCGGTCATCAGGGACGGATCCAGAATATCCCTCCTCGGCACCCAGCACCGCTCCTCCGGACCGTACCCTCCCACTCCACGAGATATTGGAGACCCCCATCCGGCGTCTGGAATCCAGGATGGTCCGAACAGTGTACGCCGGAGCCCCTCGATCTCCAACGGGGCGGAGGAGTCTCCTCAATCTCGAAGTCCTGGAGTGGACCAGCTACCACCGGCCTGAGGAGAGACACATGGAATGAGGGGTTAATATTCTTGTAATCAATAGGTAGTTCTAACCTGTAACACACCTCATTCAATCTCCTCAGGACTTTAAAAGGCCCCACAAACCGCCGACCCAGCTTCCGGCAGGGCAGGCGGAGGGGTAGGTTTCTGGTTGAGAGCCAGACTCGATCTCCAGGTGCGTACACTGGCCCCTCACTGCGGCGTAGGTCGGCGCTCGTCTTTTGTCGACGTATGGCACGCTGCAGATGGACATGAGCAGCGTTCCACGTCTCCTCCGAGCGCCCTACCCACTCATCCACAGCGGGGGCCTCGATCTGGCTCTCATGCCACGGTGCCAGAACCGGCTGATACCCTAAGACACACTGAAAAGGGGTTAGTCTAGTGGAGGAGTGGCGGAGAGAGTTCTGCGCCATCTCGGCCCAGGGCACATATCTCGCCCACTCCTCCGGCCGGTCCTGACAATATGACCTCAGAAACCTACCCACATCCTGGTTGACTCTTTCGACCTGCCCATTGCTCTCCGGGTGGTAACCCGAGGTAAGGCTCACCGAGACCCCCAAACGTTCCATAAATGCTCTCCAGACTCTGGAGGTAAACTGGGGGCCTCGATCAGACACTATATCCTCGGGTACCCCGTAATGCCGGAAGACGTGAGTAAATAGAGCCTCAGCGGTCTGTAGGGCAGTAGGAAGACCCGGCATGGGAAGGAGACGACAGGCCTTAGAGAACCGATCCACAACGACCAGGATGGTGGTATTCCCCTGAGAGGAGGGAAGATCGGTAACAAAATCCACCGATAGATGAGACCAGGGTCGCTGTGGAACGGGCAGGGGCTGTAATTTACCCCTGGGCAAATGTCTGGGTGCCTTACACTGGGCACATATTGAGCAGGAGGAGACATAAACCCTCACATCCCTGGCTAATGTTGGCCACCAGTACTTCATATTAAGGCAGTGCACCGTCCGGCCAATACCCGGATGTCCAGAGGAGGGCGACGTGTGAGCCCAATAAATCAACCGATCCCGGACCTCGAGCGGGACGTCGTCCGACCCACCGGACACTGTGGAGGACTAGGGTCGGTGCACGCAACGCCCGCTCGATCTCCGCATCGACCTCCCACACCACCGGTGCCACCAGACACGACTCCGGTAGTATGGGAATGGACTCCACGCACCTCTCCTCCGCGTCATACCGGCGGGACAGAGCATCTGCCTTCCCGTTCTGGGACCCAGGGATGTAAGTGATCTTAAACACAAACCGGGCGAGAAACATAGTCCATCGAGCCTGGCGAGGATTTAGTCTCCTAGCGGCCCGAATATATTCCAGGTTACGGTGATCGGTCAGAATAAGGAAAGGGTGCTGAGCCCCCTCAATGCCTCCACACCTTTAGGGCCTGGACTACGGCTAACAGCTCCCTGTCCCCTACGTCATAATTCCGCTCCGCCGGACTGAGCTTCTTAGAATAAAAAGCACAGGGGCGGAGCTTAGGTGGTGTACCCGAGCGTTGAGATAGAACGGCCCCAATACCGGCCTCGGACGCGTCTACCTCAACTTCGAAACGGTAAAGTGGGATCCGGGTGCGCCAACACCGGAGCCGAGGTAAACAGGTCCTTCAGTCTCCCAAAAGCCCTGTCCGCCTCAGCCGACCACTGCAAGCGCACCGGACCCCCCTTCAGAAGAGACGTAATGGGAGCTGCCACCTGTCCAAAACCCCGGATAAACCTCCGGTAGTAATTCGCAAAACCCCAAAACCGCTGCACCTCTTTAACCGTCGTTGGGGTTTGCCAATTACGCACGGCGGACACTCGGTCCACCTCCATTCTCACCCCTGACGCAGACAACTGGTAACCCAAAAAGGAAACTGACTCCTGGAAGAACAGGCATTTCTCAGCCTTGACATACAGGTCATGCTCCAACAGTCTCCTCAATACCCTGCGCACCAGGGCTACATGCTCGGCCCGAGTAGGGCTGTACACCAGAATATCATCGATGTACACCACCACTCCCTGCGCCTGCATGTCCCGGGAAAATTTCATCTACAAACGATTGGAAGACTGATGGAGCATTCATTAACCCATATGGCATGACGAGATACTCGTAATGGCCGGAGGTAGTACTAAATGCTGTCTTCCACTCATCGCCCTCCCTAATGCGCACCAAATTATATGCGCTCCTGAGGTCCAATTTTGTGAAGAACCGTGCCCCGTGCAATGACTCCGTCATAGTCCCAATCAGCGGAAGTGGATAACTATATTTAACAGTCACCTGATTGAGACCGCGGTAGTCAATACACGGACGCAGACCTCCATCCTTCTTCTTCACAAAAAAGAAGCTCGAGGACGCGGGAGAAGTAGAGGTCCGTATGTATCCCTGTCTCAGAGACTCGGCAATGTAAGTTTCCATTGCCCTTTTCTCCTCCTGTGACAAAGGATACACATGGCTCCGCGGAAGCGCGGCTCCTGTCTGGAGGTCTATCGCACAATCCCCCTGTCTATGAGGTGGCAATCGTGCCGCTCGGGTTTTACTAAACACGAGTGCCAAATCCTCATACTCAGGAGGAATGTGCAGTGCGGACATCTGGTTCGGACTTTCCACCGAGGTCGCCCCTACGGAAACACCCAGACATAACCCCTCACACTGAGCAGACCACCCTTTAAGAGCCTTCTCTCGCCACGAAATAGTAGGATCATGGGTAGTCAACCAGGAAGCCCCAGTACCACCGGATACGCAGGAGAGTCAATCAGATAGAGTTGAATCATCTCCTCATGACCCCCTGCGTCATCATCCTAAGTGGCGCTGTGAGCTCCCCAATCCACCCAGATCCTAACGGACGACTATCTAAGGCATGTACGGGGAAAGGCTTATCGACTGGAAGGAGGGGAATCCTAACTTAACACAGAATTTACGATCTATAAAATTCCCAGCTGCGCCTGAATCGACTAGCGCCTTATGCTGGGAACGAGGTGCAACCTGTGGAAAACAAACAGGTAATGTAAAGTGGACGACAGAAAGCTCTGGGTAAGTAGGGCGCCTACTCACCTGGGAGAACTCCCCACTGTATGGCCTGCCATCTCCCTCCTTAGGGAACCCTCCCCAGCACCTAGCCGCGGTGTGCCCTCCGCGGCCACACTTGGTGCAGGAGACTGCTCCCCTCGGGTTCCTTCCTCTTTTCGTTCTAGCGCCAGCCCCTCCGAGCTCCATCGGACTCGGCTCGGAGGTGCTGGAGGGTGGAATGGGAGGCCCCCATCTGGGACGCCCGCGGGTCGTGAGTAGGTTGTCCAGACGAATAGCCATGTCCACAAGCTGGTCAAAAGTTAAAGTAGCATCCCTACACGCTAATTCCCTGCGGACGTCCTCCCTAAGGCTACACCTAAAATGGTCTATGAGGAACCTCTCATTCCACCCCGCGTCAGCCGCTAGAGTCCGGAACTCCAGTGCGAATTCTTGAGCGCTCCTCATCCCCTGTCGGAGGTGGAATAGACGTTCCCCCGCCGCTCTTCCCTCTGGTGGATGGTCAAAGACCGCACGTAGCGGCGGGAGAACTCCGCATAGGTGACTGTGGCGGAGTCTATTCCCCCTCCATTCGGCGTTGGCCCACTCCAACGCCTTGCCGGTGAGACAGGAGATGAGGGCGGAAACGCTCTCGTATCCCGAGGGCGCCGGGTGTATAGTGGCCAGGTAGAGCTCCACTTGCAAAAGGAAACCCTGACACCCGGCAGCGGAGCCGTCGTACGCCCTCGGGAGCGGAGCCGAATCCCACTGGGTTCCGGTGGATGAGTAGGCAGGTTCTCTGGTGGTGATGGAGCGACCGGTGGGGCTGTGGGAACACCGCTGATCTCCCAGCGCCGAAGAGTGTCCATGACGCCCTCCAACGCGTGCCCGATCCGATTGATGCGATGTTCCTGTCCCTGGAGACGGTCCTCCACGCTGTCGACTTGTGCTCCTGCTGATTCCATCGAAGTGGTGTGTAATTCTGTCAGGGCCGTGTAGAAATGGTGTGGTGTGGAATCAGGTGCAGAAGCAGATTGATAGTCCAATAAACTTTACTGGAAAGTGCGAGGCAATAATCCAAAAACAGCCAGAGGCAAAACGCACACAGGCGTAAATACAAGCGCGCATAAACAGGCACGCAAAACTCTTCTCAACCGAGAAGTAAGCAATACAGTAGAGGCGTACCAAACACAGGTACGAAATGACACCTAACACGAAACAATTACACACAACACTACACTAACAACAAGGAAACTAAATAGGGTGCTTAATTAGACATAACACAAGACAGGTGTGGCTAACAGACAAAACTAGTCTAACAGAAAACATAGAGCGGTGGCAGCTAGTACTCCGGAGACGACGACCGGCGAAACCTGCCCGAACAAGGAGGAGGAGCTGCCTCGGCCGAAACCGTGACATGGAGAAACTTATTCAAGAAAGATCAAGTGTAATATATAATAAAAATAAAGCAAACTGGATGGAATATGGGGAAAAATGCACAAAATTATTTTTTAATCTTCAACATAGGAATGCTACCAAAAAGAACTTAATGAAACTGGTTACAATTGACGGAGTCACCCATAATTCACCAAATTATATTTTGAAGGAAGAAACAAAGTACTTTAAGCATATGTTTTCTTTTCAGTCGCCTCCATTTCCTCTAACTGAAGCTAATTGTAGAGATTTTTTTCCTATTGATAATGTCAATTAACAGCCACACAGAAAGACTCATGTGAAGGTGAAATTACAGAGGAGGAACTTCTGGATGCAATTAAAGACTTTAAGTCTGGGAAAACTCCAGGGTTGGATGGCATACCAGTCGAGGTATACCAAACCTTTTTTTGATATACTAAGAGGACCGTTATTAGCATGTTTTAACCACTCCTATGTAAATTGTACATTATCTGACACTCAAGAAGAAGGTCTGATCTCATTATTACTGAAACAGGATACAAGTGGAAAATATAAAGATCCAGTCCATTTACAAAATTGGAGGCCCCTTACACTTCAGTGTTGTGATGCAAAAATTCTAGCAAAATGTATAGCGCATAGAATTAAAAAGGTATTGTCGGATATTATTCATTCTAATCAGACAGGTTTTTTACATGGAAGATACATTGGAGATAATATAAGGCAGGTATTGGAAACAATAGAACACTATGGAAAATATGGGAAACCAGGCCTGCTATTCATAGCAGACTTCGAAAAGGCATTTGATAAAGTTCGACTGGGGTTTATATATAAATGCCTGGAGCATTTCAATTTTGGAGAATCTCTTATAAAATGGGTCAAAATCATGTATAGTAACCCTAGGTGTAAAATAGTAAATAACTGCTATTTCTCAGAAAGTTTTAAACTGTCAAGAGGAGTGAAACAAGGTTGTCCACCATCGGCATATCTATTTATTGTGGCCATCGAGATGTTAGCTATTAAAATCAGATCCAATAATAATATCAGAGGATTAGAAATCCAGGGCTTAAAAACAAAGGTGTCATTGTACGCTGATTATTCATGTTTTCTTTTAAATCCACAACTTGAATCAATCCACAGCCTCATATAGGATCTAGATACATTTTCTATCCTCTCTGGATTACAACCAAATTATGACAAATGTACTATATTACGTATTGGATCACTAAAAAATACAATTTTTACATTACCATGTAGTTTACCAATAAAATGGTCTGATGGTGATGTGGATATACTCGGAATACATATCCCAAAGGAAATAAATGATCTCACTTCAAAACATTTTAATAGAAAGTTAGCAAAAATAGATAAGGTCTTACTACCATGGAAAGGAAAATACCTGTCAATTTGTGGAAAAATCACCCTTATTAACTCTTTAGTATTATCCCAGTTTACCTATTTGCTTATGGTCTTGCCTACGCCTAGCGGACAGTTTTTAAATTATATGAGAAAAAAATATTCAATTTTATTTGGAACGGCAAGCCAGACAAAATTAAAAGGGCATATTTATATAATGAATATGAATTCGGAGGACAGAAATTATTAAATATTAAAGCATTAGACATATCAGTAAAAGCTTCAGTCATACAAAAGTTATACTTAAATCCGAACTGGTTCTCAAGCAAATTAGTAAGATTGTCTCACCCAATGTTCTTGAAAGGCCTTTTTCCCTTTAGTCAGATTACAACAACTCATTTGCAGTAATTTGAAAAGGAAATCATCTCCCAAATATCACTATTTCTAAAACAAGCCATAGAAAGTTGGTTGCAATTTCATTTTAATCCTCCAGAAACGACAGAACAAATAATGCAACAAATATTGTGTTTAAATTCAAATATACTAATTTACAAAAAAACTTTATTTTTTGACAGAATGTTTAAAAAAGGTATAATCTTCGTAAATTATATCATCGGTAGGACTGGTGGAATTATGTTGCACATGCAGCTAACAAAAACATTTGGAAATGTCTGCTCTACCCAAAATGACAACCAAATAATTGCAGCCTTACCGCAAAAGTGGAAGAGGAAAGTGGAAGGGGGAGAAAGTAAGGAACTTGTCTGTCGACCTTGCATTAAAGAACATCATTGGTTAAGGAAAACTGTGATTAATAAAAAAGTATATCAGTTTCACTTCAGGACCAAAGGATTGACAGCCGTCCCATGTAGATTACAAAATAGTTGGGAAGAGATTTTTGACGTACCGATCCCATGGCATAGTGTTTATGAACTGACACGCAAACGTCACCAGATTCAAAAATTTGAATCTTTCAATTTAAATTATTATATAAAATTCTTGCTACCAATAGAATGTTATTTATATGGGGGATACAATCTTCCCAGCTCTGCAGATTTTGCTGTGAAGAGACAGAATCATTAGATCATTTGTTTTGGTTCTGTCCATTTGTAGCTTGTTTTTGGACACAGGTCCAGGAATGGCTAAAGGATTGCAATATTTACCTGGAGCTAACTTTGCAGATAGCATTACTGGGTGATCTGAAAAGTCATAGTCAATCGATCAATAATAGAATAATACTTTTAGCAAAAATGTTTATTTTTAATTCACAATCTGTAGAAGCAATGAGAATAGAAAGGTTCAGAACTTTTGTAAAACATCACAGTATGGTTGAAATATATATGGCAAATAGAAATCCTATATGGATGGTGTTAAGAGATAGATGGGAGGTATTGAATAGAGTTGAAGGATGGGACTAATAACAAATGACAACAAATAATAACAAAGAAAGCTAATAATGTAAGCATACTGTGTCCATAATAAGTATATGTAAATATAAGTATATAGGTTGTATGTTGGGAGCTTTTGGGAAAGAGCACAGTTAGAAAGATATGGCATATAGAAGCAAACCGGATGGACATCATGAAAATGATCGGAGAGGTTGAGAGTAGAAGAAGTTCAGGAGCAAAAAAAATAAAAATAAATATATATATATATATATATATATATATATATATAATATAATTATTGTAAAATTAACTGTGTCCATAAGGTGTAGATAGTAAGTATAGATCGGAAGTAGAGGCCTGGGCATTGTTGTTCACTAATTTACTCCAAGTAGGGAAAGGATGGTGGGGTTGAAAAGTATTAAAGGGGAGTATATAAAAAACATGGGGGATTGGAAGTGATGCAGACAATTACATTGATAGAAGATACAATCTATCTGCAATATTAAGCTGATCACCCCCCCCCCCCCAAATAATAATAATAATAATAAAAATAATAAAAAAAACACTACTTAATCAAGTGTTGTGCAACACCTTGCCAAGGACAAATAGAAAAGATTGAAAACACTATTTTGGTGTTTCGAGTCCTATTTAGTGCAGGATTAGATACCTTCTCTTTTGGTGTCGTTTTGTCACTCTAAAGATTCTAAACAACAGGATGATCTTTTGAATACTTTGTAGTGCAGAATTAGATCCCTTTGTCTGAAATGTATGTATTTGATAATTTGCCATTTTATACCATTTTGGCCGGCATTGTCAAGCTCAGTGTTCAAACCACCAACACTAACACTAACACTAACTGGAGGTTGAACTGCAACAATTGTGGATTCTACACTTGCCTCTTCTATTGACAATAATGAACGTGGGAATGGGTGCTGTCTTCATTGAACGTCAATTTAACTGACGGTTTTGATATCCATTCATTATGATCCATTACACCTCATGCCACAATAAGCTTACTGCTAATATAGAAATATACTTTTCTTTCTTCAAACCTGTATACAACATTGTGTGACAGAATCATGAAGTCTAAAAATGTTGAATCTTTAGACTTTATAAGAAATGCAAGGTGATTAAAACCAATGACTTTCAATGAGTTCAATCACTCAATTTTCTCTGTTTTTGCTTGTTCTCATTAAAGATACTTACATTTTGAGAAAAGTCTTTAGTTGGATTCATTTTGAGATTATTTTGGTAAAATGAAATTAATAAATCATTGAAACGACTTGCATACATTTTTTTTATTGATATTTTATGACCGTTCTGACAGAGGGGATAGAGATAGGTAGGAGAAACAGATTGAAGTGTAGGAGTGGGGAATTTATCCCCCGTCTTCGAAGGGGAGAGGGCTGACGTGTCTAAACCGGTTGCTTTATCGCTAAACCACGGCCTCTGCACGACTTGCATTCATTTTAATTAAGTATTAATTAAGTTGTTTGCTTTTTTTGAGTCAATTTCAATTCACCCCAGAATAATTTCTTACGGTGTGGCTGTGTTGTTGAGTGGGTAAAATTTTTATGAAATGTACCATTTTACTGCCCCTCTTTCTAATCTGTCTAAATAATTCCACAAAAAGTATTCTCCATAGTCCCTTATCATCAATCAATATTTAGGCTAATAACCATTGCATTTTTGTAAATAATTTCTTTACCCCTTTTTCGTGATATCAAATTGGTAGTTACAGTCTTGTCCCATCGCTGCAACTCCCGTACGGTGTCGGGAGAGGCAAAGGTCGAGAGCCATACATCCTCCGAAACACAACCCTGCCAAGCTGCACTGCTTCTTGACACACTGCTCGCTTAATCCGGACGCACCAATGTGTCAGAGGAAACACCGTACAACTGGAGACCGTGTCAGCGTGCATGGGCAAGGCCCACCACAGGAGTCACTAGAGCGCGATGGGACAAGGACATCCCGGCTGGCCAAAACCTCCCCTAACCTGGACGACGCTGCTGGACCAATTGTGCACCGCCTCATGGGTTTTCTGGTCGCGGCTGGCTGCAACACAGCCTGGGATCGCATGCGGGTCTGTAGTGACGCCTCTGCGTAACTCGGGAGGCCAACCATTGCATTTCTAAACCAGTGATTGTATGAGAAACACAGTTTTTGTGTTTTGATGCTGCCTTTTACATGCACTGAAACCCTCAAAAAGTGTTTTCACAACACTCTCTTAAAAACACCAATATTCAGGTTGAATAATCACTTTGGGTGTTTACTGTACTTAATTTCTGTTTTAAAACACATTCTCTGCATTAAAACACTTACATTGGGTTTACATTCAAACACCCTGCAAACACCAGATCACAGCTTATGTACACTACTTTTCGTGGTTTCATTACACAATCATCGTGTTTTGAGACTTTCTATTTTTACAGTGTGTGGAGTCAAATTTAACACAATTTCGTGTTAAAACTACTCTGGTCATGGTGTTGATATTTTAGGAGTTAAAATGACACTAAATTGAGTGAACTCTCAGAGAGTTGCTTAAATTTAACTCCAAATGCTATTTTGCTATTTTCAGTGTCGTTTTTAATAAACTCCATTGCCATTTTACACTTTGCTGCGTTGTTTTGAATTAACAATCAACTGCAGCAGAGTACATTTCTCTTTCAGTTTACTTCCTTTGAGTTATAAGGGTGTAAAGCCATATTTAAATATCTCTTATTGTTTTACATTATGGTGGTTTGCAATGTGATACCAAATCTCTGTTGGAAGCCAACTTGCACTTTTACATCACTCACAACTTGTATTTAGAATGCCTGTCACATTAGGGAAGGAAAATACAGTACATGAAGACCACCTACACCATGTAAACTGGAACAACTATCTAACGGTTGCTAGAAATCCAACCACTTACAGATTGGATAAGTTTAAATGTGTCTTATCATTGTGTAGCATGAGATCAAAAACAAACAATGAACATTTGAAAACGAAGATATTGAAACAAACCATTTTTAAAATCAACCTGCAACAGAGCATGCTGGGAAATAAGACAATGAGGCTCCTCCCACATCTGTCGATAACTCCATCGATTTAACTCCCTGTCTCTGCTTACTATTAATGGAGTTAAAAGTACTCCGTCCCAATGAACTCTAGTTATCAACAGTAACTTCAGGGAGCATATCACTCTCTTGAGGGTTAAGATAACTCCCAGTAGAGTCGATTTAACCCTCATTTTTTTAACACAGTGATTTCAACTATCCTTGATTTACTGTGTGTCATTCATATTCCTTTCAGCCAGGTCAATGTAACAGCGATAGGTTTAAGCTACTACATGATACTCGAATTTGCCCTGTACCCATCATGAGGTTGGTACAATTTAAGCCTACAAATGAAAGTTTATAACGTAGGTGCACAGGTCGAGAGACAAATTGATGTAATCAAGTTGACAGACAGTGACACATTCATTACCGCCTTGCACACTCTTGCCAGCTTCTAGCTAATATGGGGTGTAATCATTCGACCTAAAATGACAAATTCAGGTAGGTCCCTCCCTGTTGTGTTCCGTTTGCATCCGTTTAAGAAACATTCTCCAACAGAATCGGCAGAATGAACACACACCTGATCACCCGCACAACCAGTTCACTTTCATAGCAGCCACATACAGCATTATCACTTTGCTCGTTGTAGAATGTCTTCTCGCATCTACGCTCTCTCATCTTTTCACCTTTTCCCTTCGCTTGTGGACTTCAGTGCACAACACTACAGCTGTCTGTGACCAGGCTCAAAAACCTCTCCAAGCCCAACCTTCATACCATAACCACTAACCGCTAACTGCTACACAGCCTACATCCTTGTCACCATATTTGTATTTGTATTTATTAGGGTTCTCCATTAGCTGCTTCCAAGGCAGCAGCTGCTCTTCCTGGGGTGTTATAGTCAACAAACTAGAACTAACACCTTAGTAAACCCACAATCCCAATCCATGTGTGCAATCACGCAGCAAGCAGTTTAGCAGCTACACCAGCGGGCCCCGGTGGCAATAAATTAATAAAACCAAAATTGGCGGAGTTGGAAAGTAATAAAGGGAAATGTATATATATAAAAAAATAAAAATAAAAAAAAGCTTACCTTAACTTCGAAGAGTTGCAGTGTTGGATAGCTTTAGCCAGCTAGCTAACATAAATATCATTCCTCTCTGTTTGAGTCAGGTTTAATTATCTGTATTACTAAGTAAGTGAAAGGTAAACTAAACTAAAAAATACAACTAAATATAGCTATCTCTCTCGCTCTCTCGCTCTCTCTCACTCTCTCTGCTGCTTCTCCTTAATTTTTGAACACATTTGTTAAAAAACATTCAAATATTGCCTTTGAGACAACTACTCACCACATTTTATGCACTGCAGTTGTGATGGGTGATTTCGGACGGAGTCAGGCGCAGGAGGGTAAATCAAAGAATATATGATTTATTCCGGAAAACACAGTGATACGCATCAATGCGTAAAACACTCCATTGTGGTAAATACGGCGCATTAGAGAAAACAAGGCACACGGGTGAATATCCCGGCGATACGAAATACAACGTAGCTGCACCGAGCTATAATACCTCCACAATAACCAATCACACACAAAGACAAGGGGGGCAGAGGGAACACTTATACAGGTACTGATGAGGGGATATGAACCAGGTGTGTGTAATAAACAAGACAAAACAAATGGAATGATGAGATGAGGAGCTGCAGTGGCTAGAAGGCCGGTGACGACGAACGCCGAAGGCAGCTTCGGAGGAAGTCGTGACAGCAGTGCTAGCTAGTTGTAGCTTATGCTTTCGGTACTAGATTAATTATCTGATCCTGTGATTGGATGGATGAGCAAGATGTTAGCTTATACTGCAAGAGGTCTGATAGGTTGGAGGATTTCTTCCGGAAGTCTTCATAATGACTATGTAAGTCTATGGAAGTGGGTGAGAACCACGAGCCTCCTAGGTTTTGTATCGAAGTCAATGTACCCAGAAGAGGATGGAAAATAGCTGCCCTCCAGCTACACCATGGTGCTACTGTAGAGGATGCTGTTGAGGCTACTGTAGACCTCAATACCAAACAGTGTATTTTATTAGTTATTTGGTTAAATGAATATTCTTAGTATAGTTTTAATTTAAAAATATATATAACTTTTTTAATGTTTCACTGTTTATTTTTATGAAATTCAATGAGTAAGATAGTCCTCCCTTTCCTCTTCTGAGGAGCCTCCACTGGTGTAGAGTTGTTGGTGTGTGTGTGTGTGTGTGTGTGAATCTGCTTTTAAATATTAAGGCAACAAGAACACTCTTAATATTATTAGCAGATGTAACTTCCTATGTTTTTTTGTAAAAATAAAACTTGAATAAATTGTTTGGATTTACACAAATAAAGTAATTTTATGTCATACAAATATTTAGTAAAGGCAACATATTAGTGTTTCAAGAACGCTTGATGTTTAACATTGTTTAATGTATTTGATAATTTGCCATTGTAACCCACGTTGGCAGGCATTAACCCACCAGTAGTAGCCTACCTGGAGATACAACTGCTAGCATTTGATGATGCTGAATTTGCCTCTGTCATTAAGAATAGTGATGGTGGGAATGGGTGGTCAGATCATTGAAGGCAAATTTGCATGACGGTTTTGATATCCGTTCATCATGATCCATTACACATCAGGGGCTCCCGAATGGCGCAGCATTCTAAGGCACTGCATCTCAGTGCTTGAGGCATCACTACAGACCCCCTGGTTCCATTCTAGGCTGTATCACAACCGGCCGTGATTGGGAGTTCCACAGGGCGGCGCACAATTGGCCCAGCGTCGTCCGGGTTTGGCCGGTGTAGGCCGTCATTGTAAATAAGAATTCGTTCTTAACTGACTTGCCTAGTTAAATAAAGGTAAAAAATGGCACAACAAGCTGCTTAATGCTAACAAACAACTATACTTTTCTTTCTTCAAACATGCATACAACGTTGTGTAAAAAAATAATAAAGTCAAAAAATATTGAATTACCCATAATCCTCTAAAAATTGGCAAGTTGTTGCAAGAACATACAATTATTTAATTGAGAGAAATATCATTATTATAAAGATTTGCTTTTTTTTTTTTTACATTTACTAACTATTACTCAATTTGCTATCTCTTTGGTTATCCTCATAAAATACATATGTTTTGGTAAAACAAAATTAACAAATCATTGAAACGATATGAACTAATTTGTATTAAGTATATGTTTTTTTTTTGTGTGTGTCAATTTCGATTAACCCCAGAATCATTTTTTACAGTGTATTCTAGTGAGTCTGTTGAGAAAATTCTAATTAAAGGTATACCATATTTAAAGGGATGGCTTTAGATAAATGTACTGAAAACCTTATTGAATGAAAACTCCACAATAAAATCTGTTGGCCAGCAAATGGGAGAGTTTTCTGCAGTTTAATTAAATGTATTCATTTCGGGCAAGGAAGCCACACCTGCAAAGCCCATTACGCACCTGCATAAGGTAAGTCTGAATATCAACTACTGAGATGTGCTTAAATCAAAATGTGTAAAAAAAGGAATAGATTTCCTAAATGTTCCTCTGTAGCTCATTTGGTAGAGCATGGCGCTTGTAACGCCAGGGTAGTGGGTTT
Organism: Coregonus clupeaformis; assembly: GCF_020615455.1. Taxonomy (NCBI): domain Eukaryota; kingdom Metazoa; phylum Chordata; class Actinopteri; order Salmoniformes; family Salmonidae; genus Coregonus; species Coregonus clupeaformis. The sequence goes on along the minus strand of NC_059196.1, from coordinate 29,625,558 downwards.
GATCCCCAGGACAACCCATACGTAAAAGCGTCTGCTAAATGGCATATTATTATTATTAAATCTGAATCGGGCCCTGTAAGCATACGAACAAAATGATTGATACTATCAAGTGCATTTACACTTTTACACACATATATGACACAGCTAGTTATGCACATAGAAAGGCTAGGGAAGATGACATGTGAATGACACATGCCGACATAGACCAAGAGACAGGTGAACATTGCTTCGCCCTCAGCGTTTTGATGGTCGTGCTGACCATGTCCCCATGTGGGTGGTTGGACCGATGAGAAGTGAGATGGTGTGGAGATACTTCTCTGTGAGCTGTCTGTGTCATGATGCACTGAAGACTGGAGGCTTGGCCGACACAAATACACAAATATGCCATCAGACAGACGCACATAAATACAATCTCCTACATACTGACACTAAATCTTCCATATGTTCACCAACAACCTGTATCCCACTAACGTTGGTCCATTCTAGTTTTATCTGTCCTCCGTACTGGTTTGGGTTTATGTGCCCTGTGGTCTAACTCTGAACATCACCACTGTGGGAGCTGGGGGACCTGGGGAATGAAGCCACTGGAGGAGCTGGGGGACCTGGGGAATGAAGCCGCTGGGGGAGCTGGGGGACCTGGGGAATGAAGCCGCTGGGGGAGCTGGGGGACCTGGGGAATGAAGCCGCTGGGGATGAAGCCACTGGGGGAGCTGGGGGATGAAGCCACTGGGGGAGCTGGGGAATGAAGCCACTGGGGGACCTGGGGAATGAAGCCGCTGGGGGAGCTGGGGGACCTGGGGAATGAAGCCGCTGGGGGATTAAGCCACTGGGGGAGCTGGGGGATGAAGCCACTGGGGGAGCTGGGGAATGAAGCCACTGGGGGAGCTGGGGGAGCTGCGGAATGAAGCCACTGGAGGAGCTGGGGGACCTGGGGGATGAAGCCACTAGGGGAGCTGGGGGATGAAGCCGCTGGGGGACCTGGGGGATGAAGCCACTGGGGGAGCTGGGGAATGAAGCCACTGGGGGAGCTGGGGGACCTGGGGGATGAACCCACTCGGGGGAGCTGGGGGATGAAGCCACTGGGGGAGCTGGGGGATGAAGCCGCTTGGGGAGCTGGGGGATGAAGCCACTGGGGGAGCTGGGGGATGAAGCCACTTGGGGAGCTGGGGGATGAAGCCACTGGGGGAGCTGGGGGATGAAGCCACTGGGGGAGCTGGGGAATGAAGCCACTGGGGGAGCTGCGGAATGAAGCCATTGGAGGAGCTGGGGGACCTGGGGGATGAAGCCACTAGGGGAGCTGGGGGATGAAGCCACTGGAGGAGCTGTGGGAGCTGGGGAATGAAGCCACTGGGGGAGCTGGGGGACCTGGGGGATGAACCCACTGGGGGAGCTGGGGGATGAAGCCACTGGGGGAGCTGGGGGATGAAGCCGCTTGGGGAGCTGGGGGATGAAGCCACTGGGGGAGCTGGGGATGAAGCCACTTGGGGAGCTGGGGGATGAAGCCACTGGGGGAGCTGGGGGATGAAGCCACTGGGGGAGCTGGGGAATGAAGCCACTGGGGAGCTGCGGAATGAAGCCATTGGAGGAGCTGGGGGACCTGGGGGATGAAGCCACTAGGGGAGCTGGGGGATGAAGCCACTGGAGGAGCTGTGGGAGCTGGGGAATGAAGCCACTGGGGGAGCTGGGGGATGAAGCCACTTGGGGAGCTGGGGGATGAAGCCACTGGAGGAGCTGGGGGATGAAGCCACTGGGGGAGCTGGGGAATGAAGCCACTGGGGGATCTGGGGGATGAAGCCACTGGAGGAGCTGTGGGAGCTGGGGAATGAAGCCACTGGGGGAGCTGGGGGATGAAGCCACTGGGGGAGCTGGGGAATGAAGCCACTGGGGGAGCTGGGGGATGAAGCTACTGGGGGAGCTGGGGCAGGAAGCCACTGTGGGAGCTGGGGAAGGAAGCCACTCGGGGAGCTGGGGCAGGAAGCCTCTGGTGGAGCTGGGGGGGCTGGGGCAGGAAGCCACTGGGAGAGCTGGGGAATGAAGCCACTCGGGGAGCTGGGGCAGGAAGCCACTGGGGGAGTTGGGGCAGGAAGCCACTTGGGGGACAATTCATGGCTGAGAATCCATAGAACACTTTACCGGCTCGTTTTCCCTCTCAATCCCTGTCATGAAAAAGCCTTCAGAACGGCCCTAATAAAATACACACACACACAGCGGAAGACAACCAACCCTCATATAGTTCTTTGAATCACAGAAAACAAACGGAGCAGAAAATAAGGAATGCAAACAAATCAACAAACCACTCTTGGACAGTGTAGTATACCCCGTGGTCACACACACACACACTCAACTCACGTGCACAAACACATGTGCACACCTGCACGCGCAAATATGCACACACACAAACATAGGCCTACAATGCACACACACACACATTCGCATGCACACACACACGCACGCACGCACAGACACACACACACACACACACACATTGGCTAATGCATTATGGCTTGTTTGGATCGTTTGGACCTCTGGACACTTTCTGATGACATCATAGAAATGTCCTTTTGAAGAACCTCTTGGTCCATGTCTTGGGTACACATGGCCATGCACCACAATTGAGTTACACACATGCCTACACACAAAGCCCTATACACCCGCGCACACAAGTACTATACGCACAGACACAGAGACCTCTACCCCTTGCACTCTCCCTCCATTCCTCTCTCCTTCCATCTCCCTCCCTCTGGATAGTTATTGATGTCATTTTTACTCATGCATATTCATGATGACCCCTGCAGCAGGCTCATATAGAGTTCATCACTGTGGCAATATCACCAGAGTGAGGTGGGACTATGAGGTGACAAACTCTGCAGAGAAGTACAGTACTGCATCAGCACATAACATATTTCTCCCTCTCTCTCTCTCTCTCTCTCTCTCTCTCTCTCTCTCTCTCTCTCTCTCTCTCTCTCTCTCTCTCTCTCTCTCTCTCTCTCTCTCTCTCTCTCTCTCTCTCTCTCTCTCTCTCTCTCTCTCTCTCTCTCTCTCTCTCTCTCTCTCAATTCAATTCCATTCAAAGGGGCTTTATTGGCATGGGAAACATGTTTACATTGCTAAAGCAGGTGAAATAAATGGTAAACAAAAGTGAGAAGACACAAAACAACATCAATAAAAAACGATTAGAAATTACACTCACAAAGATTTCAAAAAGATGAAGACATTTCGCATGGCAATGGGCCAACCATCTTGCTGCTGTGATTGCGGACTGCGGTATTTCGCTGAAAAGATATGGGAGTTTACCAGTGTTTGATTTGTTTTCAAATTATTTCTGGGTCTGTGTGATCTGTGGGAAATATGTATTTCTGATGTAGTCATACATTTGACAGGAGGTTAGAAAGTGCAGCTCAGTTTCCTCCTCATGTGGGCAGTGGGCACACAGCCTGTCTTCTCTTGAGAGCCAGGTCTGACTATGGCAGCCTCTCTCAATAGCAAGCCATGCTCACTGAGTCTGTACATAGTCAAGGATTTTCTTAATTTGGTGTCGGTCGCAGTTGTCAGTCGCAGTGGTCAGGTATTCACCTCGGGCTCGTGCGGTGGAGGAGATCTTCGTGGGCTGTACTCAGCCTTGTCTCAGGGTAGTAAGTTGGTGGTCGGTTGATATCCCTCTAGTGATGTGGGTGGCTGTGCTTTGGCAAAGTGGGTGGGGTTATATCCTGCCTGGTTGGCCCTGTCTGCCGGGGATATTGTCGGACAGGGCCACAATGTCCCCCGACCCACCACTGTCCCAGTCTCCAGTATCTATGCTGCAATAGTCCATGTGCCGGGGGGCTAGGATCAGTCTATTATATCTGGTGTAATTCTCCTGTCTTATCTGGTGTCCTGTGTGAATTTAAGTATGCTCCCTCTAATTCTCCCTCTCTCCCTCTCTCCCTCCCCTCCTGGAGGACCTGAGCCCTAGGATCATGCCTCAGGACTACCTGGCCTGATGACTCCTGGCTGTCCCCAGTCCACCTGGTCATGCTGCTGCTCTAGTTTCAACTGTTCTGCCTGCGGCTATGGAACCCTGACCTGTTCACCGGACGTGTAACCTTGTCCCGGACCTGCTGTTTTCGACTCTCTCTTTTTCTCTCTCTACCGCACCTGCAGTCTCGACCTCTGAATGCTCGGCTATGAAAAGCTGACTGATATTTACTCCTGAGGTGCTGACCTGTTGCAGCCTCTACAACCACTGATTATTATTTGACCCTGCTGGTCATCTATGAACGTTTGAACATCTTGAAGAACAATCTGGCCTTAAATGGCCATGTACTCTTATAATCTCCAACCAGCACAGCCAGAAGAGGACTATACACCCGTCAGAGCCTGGTTCCTCTTTAGGTTTCTTCATAGGTTCCTGCCTTTCTAGGGAGTTTTTCCTAGCCACGTGCTTCTACATCTGCATTGCTTTCTGTTTGGGGTTTTAGGCTGGGTTTCTGAATAGCACTTTGTGACATCTGCTGATGTAAAAAGGGCTTTAGAAATACATTTGATTGATTGATTTATTGAGTGTACTCTCTGTAGCATTCAATTTTTTCCATTTTTTGTTTGATTCTTTCCAGTGTTTCAAATAGTTATCATTTTGCCTTCTCATAATTTGGTTGGGTCTAATTGTGTTTCTGTCCTGGGGCTCTGTGGGATCTGTTTGTGTTTGTGAACAGAGCCAGAGCCAGCTGGCCGAGGGGACTCTAGGTTAATCTCTCTGTAGGTGATGGCTTTGTGGTGGAGGGTTTGGGAGTCACTTCCTTTTAGGTGGTTGTACAATTTATTAACAGTGTTTTCTGGATTTTGATAACTAGCGGGTATAGTCCGAATTCTGCTCTGCATGCATTGTTTGGGGTTTTGCGTTGTACACAAAGTGTATTTTTGCAGAATTCTGCAATCAAAGTCTCAATTGGGTGTTTGTCCCATTTTGTGATTGCTTGGTTGATGAGCGGACCCCAGACCTCACAACCAGAGACGGCATGGGTTATATAAAAGTATTTCTTGGCAGATCCTAATAGGGATTTTGAGTTTCTGTTCCTTTTGATGGCATAGAAGGCCCTTTTTGCCTTTTCTCTTAGATCGTTCACAGCTTTGTGGAAGTTACCTGTGGTGTTGATGTTTAGTCCGAGGTAAGTATAGTTCTTTGTGTGCTCTAGGGCAAAGGTGTCTAGATAGAATTTGTATTTGATGTCTTGGCTACTGGACCTTTTTTGGAACACCATTATTTTTGTCTTACTGAGATTCACTCTAGGGCACCAGATCCTCTGCAAATGGTAGACATTTGATTTCCGAGTCCAGTAGGGTGAGGCAGGGTGCTGCAGACTGTTCTAGTGCCCTCGCCAATTCATTGATATACACTGAGTGTAAAACATTTTTAAGAACACCTGCTCTTTAAATTACTGGGTGAATCCAGGTGAAAGCTATGATCCCTTATTGATGTCACTTGTTAAATCCACTTCAATCAGTGTCGATGAATGGGGGAAAGGTAAACAAAACATTTTTTTAAGCCTTGAGACAATTGAGGCATGGATTGTGTATGTGTGCCAATCAAAGGGTAAATGGGCAAGATAAAATATTTAAGTGAACGGCGTATGGTAGTAGGGGCCAGGCGCACCGGTTTGTGTAAAGAACTGCAATGCTGCTGGGTTTTTCATGCTCAACAGTGTCCCGTCTATATCAAGAATGGTCCACCACCCAAAGGACAACCAGCCAACTTGACACAACTTTTGGAAACATTGGAGTCGACATGGGCCAGCATCCGTGTGGAATGCTTGTGACACTTTGTAGAGTCCATGTCCAGATGAATTGAGGCTGTGTTGAGGGCAACTCAATATTAGGAAGGTGGTCTTAATGTTTTGTACACTCAGTGTATATGTTGAAGAGGATGGGGCTCAAACTGCATCCTTATCTCACCCCACGGCCCTGTTTATTGCCAATTTTAACTGCACACTTTAATTTTATAATGTATTTTTCCTCCAACAGTGCTTTCCATCAAATTTGATAGTAGACCCTCATGTCAAATTGAGTCAAAAGCTTTTTTGGAATCAACAAAGCATAAGAAGACGTTTTTTTTGTTTGTCAATAAGGGTGTATACGTGGTTTGTTACACAGTATTTTGGTAAGAAGCCAATTTGACATTGTTTTCACTGTGGAATGTTGGAGTCTGCTGTTGATGATACTGCAGAGGATTTTTCAGAGATTGCAGTTGATGCAGATTCCACAGTAATTATTGGGGTCAAATGTGTTTCCACTTTTGTGACTAAACATTACTCACTCAGTACCACAATAATTTTGGGGTTGGAGGGATTTTATTTTGTTCTGTACCTAATCCAATGTAATTGGAGAATCCAGTGGTTTCTGGTGGTCTTTAATAAATGATTCGAAATGCTGTAAATTATCATGTATATGTTTTTCTCTTGGTTCTTTGTTATATGGCCAAAAAGGTTGGAGAAGTGGTTTACCCATACATCTCCGTTTTGGATAGATAACTCTTTGTGTTGTTGTTTGTTTTGTGTTTTCCAATTTTCCCAGAAGTGGTTAGAGTCTATGGATTCTTCAATTACATTGAGCTGATTTCTGACATTCTGTTCCTTCTTTTTCCGTAGTGTATTTCTGTATTGTTTTAGTGATTCACCATAGTGAAGGCGTAGGCTCAGGTTTTCTGGGACTCTGTGTTTTTGGTAGGATAGGTTTCTCAATTTCTTTCTTAGGTTTTTGCATTCTTCATCAAACCATTTATCATTGTTGTTAATTATCTTCGGTTTTCTGTTTGAATTTTTTTGATTTGTTAGGGAAGCTGAAAGGTCAAATATACTGTCTAGGTTTTCTAGTGCCAAGTTTACACCTTCACTATTACAGTGAAACATTTTGTCCAGGAAGTTGTCTAAAAGATATTGAATTTGTTGTTGCCTAATTGTTTTTTGGTAGGTTTCTACACTACTTTCCTTCCATCTATAGCATTTCTTAATATTATTTAGTTCCTTTGGCTTCGATGCCTCATGATGGAGTATTGTTCTGTTCAGGTAGACTGTGATTTTGCTGTGGTCTGATAGGGAATGCTCTGAGAGACTCTGGGTTGAGGTCAGTGAGTAAAGTAGTCTACAGTACAACTGCCAAGAGATGAGCTGAGATCAAGGGGTTTAATGTACAGTACTTTCACCCTATCACACTGTAACGTCTCTGACCTCACTCTTTCTCTCTTGCTGCCCCTCTCTTTCTGTGTCGCTGTGTAATAATCATAATATAAATGATTTCTATCTTTCATTTATAGGTCACGTCCCCATGGAGGTTCAGAAACTCCCTCCACCATGACTCACCTTCATAAATGCCAGCAACTGGAACTGTGCCTGTGTGTGTGTTTCGTGTGTGTGTGTGTTGTGTGTGCGTGTGCTTGTGTGCCCATGCGTGGATGAGGTGGCCGTAGGTTCGTTGTGCCAGTAGCACTGAATCTGTTACCTGAGCCAAGAATAAGTCTTCCTCAGAAGAAAACTCAGCACTGTACTGTTAAATGAGATGTGACTTTCTCTTTCTTTCTTCATCTCTCTTTCCCTCCTTCCCTTGTTCACAAGCTGTGAGGCCGTATGCTCAGGTTGGCTAGTCTGGCATACAGTACTCCATTTCAGAAGGTCTACTGCTGTGCTGAGAGGACATGCACACTCTCTCTCTCACACACACACACACACACTCATGGTGTCCCTGACAAGAAACAATTGAGCCATCATCATGGAGAGGGTAGCGGGAATAAGCAGGAGAACATTTGGTAGAGATGCTATCTGACATCTGTTACCATATGGTACCATACTGAACCTCATTCATCATCTGTACCATATGGTACCATACTGAACCTCATTCATCATCTGAGGTCTGTTACCATATGGTACTATACTGAACCTCATTCATCATCTGTACCATATGGTACCAAACTGAACCTCATTCATCATCTGAGGTCTGCTATCATATGGTACCATACTGAACCTCATTCATCATCTGAGGTCTGTTACCATGTGGTACCATACTGAACCTCATTCATCATCTGAGGTCTGTTACCATATGGTACTATACTGAACCTCATTCATCATCTGTACCATATGGTACCAAACTGATCCTCATTCATCATCTGAGGTCTGTTACCATATGGTACTATACTGAACCTCATTCATCATCTGTACCATATGGTACCATATTGAACCTCATTCATCATCTGAGGTCTGTTACCATATGGTACTATACTGAACCTCATTCATCATCTGTACCATATGGTACCAAACTGAACCTCATTCTTCATCTGAGGTCTGTTACCACATGGTACCAAACTGAACCTCATTCTTCATCTGAGGTCTGTTACCATATGGTATCATACTGAACCTCATTCACTGTGGTATTTCACCCAATAGATATGGGAGTTTATCAAAATTGGATTTGTTTTCAAATTCTTTGTGGGTCTGTGTTCAGTAACTGATTCAAGTATTTTTAGCCAGATGCTAATTGGTATGTCAAATTTTATGTTCCTTTTTATTGCATAGAAGGCCCTTCTTGCCTTGTCTCTAAGATTGTTCACAGCTTTGTGGAAGTTACCTGTGAGGCTGATGTTTAGGCCGAGGTACAGCTCATTCGGAAAGTATTCAGACCCCTTGACGTTTTCCAAATTTTGTTAAGTTACAGCCATTTTCTAAAATGGAGTAAATTGTTTTTTTCTCATCAATCTACACACAATACCCTATAATGAAAAAGGAAAAACAGGTTTTGGGATTTTTTTGCAAATATATAACAAATTGAAAAAGAAAATACCACATTTACATAAGAATTCAGACCATTTACTCAGTACTTTGTTGAAGCACTTTTGGCAGCGATTACAGCTTCGAGTCTTCTTGGGTACGACGCTACAAGCGTGGCGTGAACCTTCGCCCCAGTCTGAGGTCCTGAGTGCTCTGGAGCAGGTTTTCATCAAGGATCTCTCTGTACTTGCTCAGTTTATCTTTCCCTCTTTCTTGACTAGTCTCTCAGTCCCTGCCGCTGAAAAACATCCCCACAGCATGATGCTGCCACCACGATGCTTCACCGTAGGGATGGTGCCAGGTTTCCTCCTTACGTGACACTTGGCATTCAGGCCAAATAGTTCAGTCTTGGTTTCATAAGACCAGAGAATCTTGTTTATCATGGTCTGAGAGTCTTTAGGTGCCTTTTGGCAAACTCCAAGCGGGCTGACATGTGCCTTTTACTGAGGAGTAGCTTCAGTCTGGCCACTCTACCATAAAGGCATGATTGGTGGAGTGCTGCAGAGATGGTTGTCCTTCTGGAAGATTCTCCCATCTCCACAGAGGAACTCTGGAGCCATGTCAGAGTGACCATCACGTTCTTGGTCACTTCCCTGACCAAGGGCCTTTTCCCCCAATTGCTCAGTTTGGCCAGGCGGCCAGCTCTAGGAAGAGTCTTGGTGGTCGAAACATTTCATGTAGGATACCATCAACCCCACAGGCCTTTTTGGTTTGGATGGTTTGTTTTTTGTTGAGTAGTTCATTCAATGTAATTGGAGAGTCCAGTGGGTTCAGGTAGTCTTTAATAGCTGATTCTAAGATTTGTAATTGATCATATATATGTTCTTTGTTATAGGTCCAAAAAGATTGGATTATCCACACATCTCCATTCTGGATAGATAACTCTTTGTGTTGTTGTTTCTTTAGTGTGTTTCAATTTTCCCAGAGTTATTTGATTCTATGGATTAATCAATTAAATTGAGATGATTTCTGACGTACTGTTCCTTCTTTTTCCATAGTGTATTTCTGTATTGTTTTAGTGATTCACCATAGTGAAGGCGTAGGCTTTGATTTTCTGGGTGTCTGTGTTTTTGGTTCGATAGGTTTCTCAATTCCTTTCTTAGGTTTTTGCATTCTTCATCAAACCATTTGTCATTGTTGTTAATTTTCTTAGGTTGTCTGCATGAATTTTTTTTCTTTGATATGGAAGCTGAAAGGTCAAATATACTGTTTAGGCTTTCTACTGCCAAGTTTACACCTTCACTATTACAGTGAAATGTTTTGTCCAGAAAGTTGTCTAAAAGGGATTGAATTTGTTGTTGCCTAATTGTTTTTTGGTAGGGTTCTACACTACTTCCCTTCCATCAATAGCATTTCTTAATATTGTGCAGATCCTTTGGCTTTGATGCCTCATGATTGAGTATTGTTCTGTTCAGGTAGACTGTGATTTTGCTGTGATCTCATAGGGGTGTTCGTGGGCTGACTGTGAATGCTCTGAGAGACTCTGGGTTGAGGTCAGTGATAAAGTAATCTACAGTACACTGCCAAGGGATGAGCTGTAGAATGCCTACCATACAGTGAGGGAAAAAAGTATTTGATCCCCTGCTGATTTTGTATGTTTGCCCACTGACAAAGAAATGATCAGTCTATAATTTTAATGGTAGGTTTATTTGAACAGTGAGAGACAGAATAACAACAACAAAATCCAGAAAAACGCATGTTAAAAATTTTATAAATTGATTTGCATTTTAATGAGGGAAATAAGTATTTGACCCCCTCTCAATCAGAAAGATTTCTGGCTCCCAGGTGTCTTTTATACAGCTAACGAGCTGAGATTAGGAGCACACTCTTAAAGCGAGTGCTCCTAATCTCAGTTTGTTACCTGTATAAAAGACACCTGTCCACAGAAGCAATCAATCAATCAGATTCCAAACTCTCCACCATGGCCAAGACCAAAGAGCTCTCCAAGGATGCCAGGGACAAGATTGTAGACCTACAGAACGCTGGAATGGGCTACAAGACCATCGCCAAGCAGCTTGGTGAGAAGGTGACAACAGTTGGTGCGATTATTCGCAAATGGAAGAAACACAAAATAACTGTTAATCTCCCTTGGCCTGGGGCTCCATGCAAGAACTCTCCTCGTAGAGTTGCAATGATCATGAGAACGGTGAGGAATCAGCCCAGAACTACATGGGAGGATCTTGTCAATGATCTCAAGGCAGCTGGGACCATAGTCACCAAGAAAACACACTACGCCGTGAAGGACTGAAATCATGCAGCGCCCGAAAGGTCCCCCTGCTCAAGAAAGCACATATACAGGGCCGTCTGAAGATTGCCAATGAACATCTGAATGATTCAGAGGAGAACTGGGTGAAAGTGTTGTGGTCAGATGAGACCAAAATCAAGCTCTTTGGCATCAACTCAACTTGCCGTGTTTGGAGGAGGAGGAATGCTGCCTATGACCCCAAGAACACCATCCCCACCGTCAAACATGGAGGTGGAAACATTATGCTTTGGGGGTGTTTTTCTGCTAAGGGGACAGGACAACTTCACCGCATCGAAGGGACGATGGGCGGGGCCATGTACCGTCAAATCTTGGGTGAGAACCTCCTTCCCTCAGCCAGGGCATTGAAAATGGGTCGTGGATGGGTATTCCAGCATGACAATGACCCAAAACACACGGCCAAGGCAACAAAGGAGTGGCTCAAGAAGAAGCACATTAAGGTCCTGGAGTGGCCTAGCCAGTCTCCAGACCTTAATCCCATAGGAAATCTGTGGAGGGAGCTGAAGGTTCGAGTTGCCAAACGTCAGCCTCGAAACCTTAATGACTTGGAGAAGATCTGTAAAGAGGAGTGGAACAAAATCCCTCCTGAGATGTGTGCAAACCTGGTGGCCAACTACAAGAAACGTCTGACCTCTGTGATTGCCAACAAGGGTTTTGCCACCAAGTTCTAAGTCATGTTTTGCAGAGGGGTCAAATACTTATTTCCCTCATTAAAATGCAAATCAATTCATAACATTTTTGACATGCGTTTTTTTGGATTTTGTTGTTGTTATTCTGTCTCTCACTGTTCCAATAAACCTACTATTAAAATTATAGACTGATCATGTCTTTGTCAGTGGGCAAACATACAAAATCAGCAGGGGATCAAATACTTTTTTCCATCACTGTAGGTGTCTCCTTGAAGCCTACCATTGACTATGTACAGTTGAAGTCGAAAGTTTACATACACTTAGGTTGGAGTCATTAAAACCCGTTTTTCAACCACTCCACACATTTCTTGTTAACAAACTATAGTTTTGGCAAGTCGGTTAGGACATCTACTTTGTGCATGACACAAGTAATTTTTCCAACAATTGTTTACAGACAGATTATTTCACTTAGAATTCAGTGTATCACAATTCCAGTGGGTCAGAAGTTTACATACACTAAGTTGACTGTGCCTTTAAACAGCTTGGAAAATTCCAGAAAATGATGTCATGGCTTTAGAAGCTTTTGATAGGCTATTTAACATCATTTGAGTCAATTGGAGATGTACCTGTAGATGTATTTCAAGGCCTACCTTCAAACTCAGTGCCTCTTTGCTTGACATCATGGGAAAATCAAAAGAAATCAGCCAAGACATCAGAAAAAAATGGTAGACCTCCAGTCTACAATTTTTGTCTGGTTCTTCCTTGGGAGCAATTTCCAAACGTCTGTAGGTACCATGTGCATTTGAACAAACAATAGTATGCAAGTATAAACACCTTGGGACCACGCAGCCGTCATACAGCTCAGGAAGGAGACGCATTCTGTCTCCTAGAGATGAACGTACTTTGGTGCAAAAAGTGCAAATCAATCCCAGAACAACAGCAAAGGACCGTGTGAAGATGCTGGAGGAAACAGGTACAGAAGTACAGTAAAACGAGTCCTATATCGACATCACCTGAAAGGCCGCTCAGCAAGGAAGAAGCCACTGCTCCAAAACCGCCATAAAAAAGCACATGGGGACAAGATCATACTTTTTGGAGAAATGTCCTCTGGTCTGAAGAAACAAAAATGGTTTGGCCATAATGACCATCGTTATGTTTGGAGGAAATAGAGGGAGCTTGCAAGCCGAAGAACACCATCCCAACCGTGAAGCACGTGGGTGGCAGCATCATGCTGTGGGGGTGCTTTGCTGCAGGAGGGACTGGTGCACTTCACAAAATAAGATGGCATCATGTGGAAGGAAAATTATGTGGATATATTGAAGCAACATCTCAAGACATCAGTCAGGAAGTTAAAGCTTGGTCATAAAAGGGTCTTCCAAATGGACAATGACCCCAAGCAAACTTCCTAAGTTGTGGCAAAATGTCTTAAGGACAACAAAGTCAAGGTATTGGAGTGGCCATCACAAAGCCCTGATCTCAATCCTATAGAAAATGTGTGGGCAGAACTGAAAAAGCGTGTGCGAGTAAGGAAGCCTACAAACCTGACTCAGTTACACAAGCTCTGTCAGGAGGAATGGGCCAACATTCACCCAACTTATTGTGGGAAGCTTGTGGAAGGCTACCTGAAATGTTTGACCCAAGTTAAACAATTTAAAGGCAATGCTACCAAATACTAATTGAGTGTGTGTAAACCTCTGACCCACTGGGAATGTGATGAAAGAAATAAAAGCTGAAATAAATCATTTTCTCTACTATTATTCTGACATTTCACATTCTTAAAATAAAGTGGTGATCCTAACTGACCTAAGACAGGGAATTTTTACTAGGATTAAATGTCAGAAATTGTGAAAAACTGAGTTGAAATGTATTTGGCTAAGGTGTATGTAAACTTCCGACTTCAACTGTACATATCCAGCGTGTGACAGAGCTGCAGGAGTTGTGACCCATTTTTGTTAGTTGTTTTGTCATAGTTGTGTCTAGGGGGGCATATTTGTGAGGGAATGCTGACACCTACAAGTAGTTGTTTGTCCCCCTGTGTGCTGAGGGTGTCAGGTTCTTGTCCAGTTCTGGCATTTAGTTCGCCACAGACTAGTACATGTCCCTGGGCCTGGAAATGGTTGATCTCCCGCTCTAGGATGGAGAAGCTGTCTTCATTAAAGTATGAGGATTCTATGGGGGGGATATAAGTAGCACACATGAGGAATGTTTTCTCTTTTGACATAATTTCCTTATTAATTTCTAGCCAGATGTAAAATGTTCCTGTTTTGACTAATTTAATACAGTGGGTTAGGTCTGCTCTATACCAAATTAGCATACCCCCTGAGTCTCTTCCCTGTTTCACACCTGGTAGTTTGGTGGATGGGACTACCAGCTCTCTGTAACCTAGAGGGCAATGTCTGTATTGCCAATTTCTTTTATGAAGTCTGGGGGGCAGAAGGGGCATAGGTCTGATCTGGAGGGGGGCCTATATAGGGTTTGGTTAGGGTTTGTTTGGGGTGATTTCAGCTGGTTGGGTTTTGGCTGGTGAAGCTGTGGTCTGGGTTTAGGTCCTCTTGACGTGGTTTCTCTCAGTACAGGTCCTTCGGGAGGGTGTTTTGAAGGTCTGGAAGGGTGTCTCGCTGGTGTGGGTGGGGTGGGTGGGGTGTCCGTTGCTCTGTTGCTCCTGTGTGAGGTGCTGAGGCTGTAGTTGAGGGTGACGTCCTTCAGGGTCCTTGCAAAAGTTGGGATTGCTGCCTTGAAGAGTTGGATCTGGTCGTAAAGTCAAGGGTGGAGGGGTGGGCCAGGTAGACATTAGGTTTTGAGGCACAGTCCCTGGAAATGTTTGCATCACCCGCTGTATTGTGGCAAGGTGAATGTCTTTTCGTGGTAGCAGGGTGGAGATAACCACTTGGGGAAAGTGGAAGAATCCTTTTCAATCACTCCCTTGAGTGCTGTGGCCACCCTTTCCTTCTGGGCCCTCAGGTCATTTGTGCCCGTGTGAATTATAATGTGGCTGGGGGACTGTAGTCTGTCCCTGACAACATCTCCAGGGCATGCCTAGTGTTTAGGCACCAGAGTTTAGCCACTTTGTGTTTGGGAAAAAGTTTATTCTCTTGAATGTATTTCCCATTTGAGTCAATGAAGAGCACAATTTCTGACTTTTGTGCGTCCTCAGTGGGATTGTCAAGAGGGCTATCGGGGGATTAGACTGGGGGGCTGTTAGGAGGGGGTGGGGTCTGTTGGGTTGGTGGGTGCTGTGTTGTCTGTCCCATTGTGGTGTTGAGGTTGTGGTCCGGGACTAAGGTGGGCTGTTCTGCTTGCTTCTCTGGGGGAGTGCCCTCCTCTCTGTCACACCTCAGCTTTATCTCCATCAGTGCTCTTTAAGTTCTCTCACCTCAGTCCGTAGAGCAGCCAGCTCTCTCAGACAGCCATCCATCTCCACCTTCTGCCCTCCGGGTCTTGTTGGGGGGGGGGGTTGTTGTGCTGGTCAGTTTTGTGGGTCTGTTCTTTCTGGATTGTGTGGACTAGCTCTCTGAGCTCCACCATGTCTCTCTCCAGCTCTGTGAATGTATCCCTCTCAGTTGTGGGACCTGGGTGTGTTCAGTGCTGGGGGGGAGGGTCATTATCCTCATCTGCAGGACAGTTTGAAGAGGTGTGATCAGACTCACTCGGGATGGGGGAGTCGTCACAGAGAGAGCGCTTTTCCTGCTTTGCTCTCTCTTTGATCCCGTAAAAGTCCTGCTGGAACTGCATGAGGATGCCCTGCACCATTACTGTTCCAGACTTGTAGACGTTGACAGAGGTTGTTTCAATTTCCTCAATGTCTAGTATTCTGAGTTTCCACCCTGGGCCAATACCCTCTCTCTTGACATAGGGGTAATGTGCGCTTATGGCACTGTGCCATGCCAGGGGATGGTCTGTGTGGAAAATGAAGTTGCTTACGTTCCCCTCTTTGTAGCAGTCAGCAAATAGTGTCTCTGGATTGTCCTTGAGGAGCTTCTTTTTGTATTTATTCCCTGCAGTGTTATTTATAATATCCAAGGGGTACTGTACTGTGATGACACAGGGGGCTTCAAAGGCCTCTGCATTTATGTTGGGGGAGGCTGTGAAACTCTCCTGCCATTGTTAGGCTCAAGAGTTTTCACACTTCAGCGCTAATTGAAGTTGCAGCCAGGTCTGTTCTGTCCTAGCACCTTGGTAGCTTAGTAGCATTATTTACTAAGCTTTATATAACAAAATTCCCTAGAGGTTATTGTATTTTACTTTTTGGCTTCAGAAGTAGGTTCAGACTGAACATTACTCACTCAGTTTTGTGTTGGATGGTATTTCCAGGTTTCCGCTGTGTTTCTTCTGCAGGTTTTGGTTTGTTAGAAGTTATTTTTTCTTGATTGTCCTTGGTAGTAAGAATCCATTCAGGTAATTTTGTCCAACATCAAGGTTTTAGGTATGGAATTTTGATTTGGTTTGAAGGTTTTGATGTAGAGGGTATTATCCTTTTTAAGTCAAAGTTTATCTACATTTATCCAACTATAATAATATTTTTTGTAAAATAAGTCAGGAGCCCATGGTCTCTCTCCCTCTCTCTGTCCCTCTCTCTCTTTCTCTCTCTCTCTTTCTCTCTCTCTCTCTCTCTCTCTCTCTCTCTCTCTCTATCTCTCTCCTCTCACTCCCTCTCTCTTTCTCCCCCCCCCCCCTCTCCCTCTCTCTCTCCCTCTCTCTCTCTCTCTCTTAGGTGTGTGTGTGTATTTATTCAGCTCTATGACTCTTCACTGAGCACTAGTTTAATGTGACTCTGGAGGAACATTGTAAGTAAGAGAGGGTAGTGGAAGG
>NC_059196.1:29591568-29606568 GCF_020615455.1 Coregonus clupeaformis | reverse complement strand
ACACACACGTGCATACACATACACTACCGTTCAAAAGTTTGGGGTCACTTAGAAATGTCCTTGTTTTCGAAAGAAAATCATTTTTTTTGTCCATTAAAATAGCATGAAATTGATCAGAAATACAGTGTAGACATTGTTAATGTTGTAAATGGCTATTGTAGCTCGAAACGGCAGATTTTTAATGGAATATCTACATAGGCGTACAGAGGCCCATTATCAGCAACCATCAGTCCTGTGTTCCAATGGCACATTGTGTTTGCTAATCCAAGTTTATCATTTTAAAAGGCTAGTTGAGCATTAGAAAACCCTTTTGCAATTCTGTTAGCACAGCGGAAAACTGTTGTGCTGATTAAAGAAGCAATAAAACTAGCCTTCTTGAGACTAGTTGAGTATCTGGAGCATCAGCAATTGTGGGTTCGATTACAGGATCAAAATGACCAGAAACAAATAACTTTCTTCTGAAACTCGTCAGTCTATTCTTGTTCTGAGAAATGAAAGCTATTCCATGCGAGAAATTGCCAAGAAACTGAAGATCTCGTACAATGCTGTGTACTACTCCCTTCACAGAACAGCGCAAACTAGCTCTAACCAGAATAGAAGTGGGAGGCCCCAGTGCACAACTGAGCAAGAGGACAAATACATTAGAGTGTCTAGTTTGAGAAACAGATGCCTCACAGGTCCTTAACTGGCAGCTTCATTAAATAGTACCCGCAAAACACCAGTCTCAACGTCAACAGTGAAGAGGCGACTCCGGGATGCTGACCTTCTAGGCAGAGTTGCAAAGAAAAAGCCATATCTCAGACTGGCCAATAAAAATAAAAGATTAAGATGGGCAAAAGAACACAGACACTGGACAGAGGAAGATTGGGGAAAAAAAAGTGTTATGGACAGACAAATCGAAGTTTGAGGTGTTCGGATCACAAAGAAAGACGCAGGCCAAATGAAAAGATGCTGCAGGACTGCTTGATGCCATCTGTCAAGCATGGTGCAGGCAATGTGATGGTCTGGGGGTGCTTTGGTGGTGGTAAAGTGGGAGAATTGTACAGGGTAAAAGGGATCTTGAAGAAGGAAGGCTATCACTCCATTTTGCAACGCCATGCCATACCCTGTGGACGGCGCTTGATTGGAGCCAATTTCCTCCTACAACAGGACAATGACCCAAAGCACAGCTCCAAACTATGCAAGAACTATTTAGGGAAGAAGCAGTCAGCTGGTTTTCTGTCTATAATGGCGTGGCCAGCACAGTCACCTGATCTCAACCATATTGAGCTGTTGTGGGAGCAGCTTGACCGTATGGTACGTAAGAAGTGCCCATCAAGCCAATCCAACTTGTGGGAGGTGCTTCAGGAAGCATGGGGTGAAATCTCTTCAGATTACCTCAACAAACTGACAACTAGAATGCAAAAGGTCTGCAAGGCTGCAAATGGTAGTTTTTTGACGAAAGCAAAGTTTGAAGGAAACAATTATTATTTCAATTAAAAATCATTATTTCTAACCTTGTCAATGACTACATTTCCTATGCATTTTGCTATATTTCCTATTCAAACTCATTTCATGTATGTTTTCATGGAAAACAAGGACATTTCTAAGTGAACCCAAACTTTAGAACTGTAGTGTACATACAGTGCCTTGCAAAAGTATTCATCCCCCTTGGTGTTTTTCCTATTTTGTTGCATTACAACCTGTAATTTAAATGAAATTTTATTTGGATTTCATGTAATAGACATACACAAAATAGTAAAATTGGTGAAGTGAAATGTGTACAAATAAATAACGGAAAAGTGGTGCATGCATATGTATTCACCCCCTTTGCTATGACGCCCCTAAATAAGACCTGGTGCAACCAATTATCTTCAGAAGTCACATAATTAGTTAAATAAAGCAAACCTGTATGCAATCTAAGTGTCACATGAACTGTCACATGATCTCAGTATATATAAATCTGTTCTGAAAGGCCCCAGAGTCTGGAACACCACTAAGCAAAGGGCACCACCAAGCAAGTGGCAACATGAAGACCAAGGAGCTCTCCAAACAGTTCAGGGACAAAGTTGTGGAGAAGTACAGATCAGGGTTGGGTTATAAAAAAATATCAGACACTTTGAACATCCCACGGAGCACCATTAAATCGATTATAAAAAAATTGAAAGAATATGGCACCACAACAAACCTGCCAAGAGAGAGCCACACACCAAAACTCAGGGACCAGCGAGGAGGGCATTAATCAGAGAGGCATCAAAGAGACCAAAGATAACCCAGAAGGAGCTGCAAAGCTCCACAGTGGAGATTGGAGTATCTGTCCATAGGACCACTTTAAGCCGTAGAATCCACAGAGCTGGGCTTTACGGAAGAGTGGCCAGAAAAAAGCCATTGCTTTAGAAAAAAATAAGCAAACACGTTTGGTGTTCGCCAAAAGGCATATGGGAGACTCCCCACACATATGGAAGAAGGTACTCTGGTCAGATGAGACTAAATTGAGCTTTTTGGCCATCAAGGAAAACGCTATGGAACACCATGTTTTTCATCGGGATGATGACTGGGAAACAGGTCAGAATTGAAGGAATGATGGATGGCGCTAAATACAGGGACATTCTTGAGGGAAACCTGTTTCAGTCTTCCAGAGATTTGAGACTGGGACGGAGGTTCACCTTCCAAAAGGACAATGACCCTAAGCATACTGCTAAAGCAACACTTGAGTGGTTTAAGGGGAAACATTTAAATGTCTTGGAATGGCCTAATCAAAGCCCAGACCTCAATCCAATTGAGAATCTGTCGTATGACTTAAAGATTGCTGTACACCAGCGGAACCCATCCAACTTGAAGGAGCGGAGCAGTTTTGCCTTGAAGAATGGGCAAAAATCCCAGTGGCTAGATGTGCCAAGCTTATAGAGACATAGGCCAAGAGACTTGCAGCTGTAATTTCTGCAAAAGGTGCCTCTACAAAGTGTTGACTTTGGGGGGGTGAATAGTTATGCACGCTTAAGTTTTCTGTATGTTTTGTCTTATTTCTTGTTTGTTTCACAAGAAAAAAAAAATTGCATCAAAAAAATAAAATAAAAAAATGCACTCACTAACTGTAAGTCGCTCTGGATAAGAGCGTCTGCTAAATGACTAAAATGTAAATGTAATCTTCAAAGTGGTAGGCATATTGTGTAAATCAAATGATACAAACCGCCCAAAAAATCTATTTTATTATAGGTTGTAAGGCAACTAAATAGGAAAAATGCGAAGGGGGGTGAAGACTTTCGCAATCCACTGTACAGACACACACACTTCATTATCACACACACACACACACACACACACACACACACAGAAATGATCGCATGGCTTATGGCTAAAACATACACTGACAGATTGAATTACTCTGTATGCCCGTGTACATTAACTAAATAGAAATGTTCAAATAGCATCATATTGGGTAAATGGGAATATATCCTAATAGAGGATGGTGTACACAACACAACCTTCTGTTACAGCAAACATCTCATCTGATCTCAACCCCCAGACACGAATTACATTACTTACAGTTGAGACGAGCACAGGGTCAAGGAGCACAGTGCAGCGCTCCTGGATGGAGAGCATGTTGTAGGGTTAAGGGCCTTGCTCACAGTAGGGGAATGTCTTGAGGATGTGAACCCAACAGCCCTGCAGTTGGCAGCTCAATTCCGGAGGTAAGGGTTAGGATATGATTGACAGCTGATAAATGAGAGAGCAAGGCCTGTAAAATATAAACTTGGCATGGTGGGTTGGAGAGAGGGAGTAAAGAACAAGCGATGGATGGAGAGACAGCCTGGTGGTAGAGAGAGAGAGAGAGAGAGTAAAGAACAAGCGATGGATGGAGAGACAGCCTGGTGGTAGAGAGAGAGAGAGAGAGGGAGTAAAGAACAAGCGATGGATGGAGAGACAGCCTGGTGGTGGAGGGAGAGAGAGAGTAAAGAACAAGCGATGGATGGAGAGACAGCCCGGTGTTAGAGAGAGAGAGAGGGAGTAAAGAACAAGCGATGGATGGAGAGACTGCCTGGTGGTAGAGAGAGAGAGAGTAAAGAACAAGCGATGGATGGAGAGACAGCCTGGTGGTGGAGGGAGAGAGGGAGTAAAGAACAAGCGATGGATGGAGAGACAGCCTGGTGGTAGAGAGAGAGAGAGAGGGAGTAAAGAACAAGCGATGGATGGAGAGACAGCCTGGTGGTGGAGGGAGAGTGAGGGAGTAAAGAACAAGCGATGGATGGAGAGACAGCCTGGTGGTAGAGAGAGAGAGAGGGAGTAAAGAACAAGCGATGGATGGAGAGACAGCCTGGTGGTGGAGGGAGAGAGAGAGAGTAAAGAACAAGCGATGGATGGAGAGACAGCCTGGTGGTGGAGGGAGAGAGAGAGTAAAGAACAAGCGATGGATGGAGAGACAGCCCGGTGGTGGAGGGAGAGAGGGAGGGAGTAAAGAACAAGCGATGGATGGAGAGACAGCCTGGTGGTGGAGGGAGAGAGGGAGGGAGTAAAGAACAAGCGATGGATGGAGAGACAGCCTGGTGGTGGAGGGAGAGAGAGTAAAGGCAGTAGAGTGTGCCAGAGAAGTTGAAAGGAAGAAGGGTGAAGCAGAAACAGGGAGAAACGTAATGATAGAGTGAAAAGAACAGGGACAGGGAATGGTAGCAGAGCATCACAGAGAAATGGAGAAGCAGTGAAGAGAAGAAGAGAGTGAAGAGAAATAGAAGGATAGAGTCAGAGTTGGAGAGATAAAGGGAATGAAGCAGAACAGAGAGGAGAAGATAGAGGGATGGTTTGACAGAGAATGTATATAAGTGTTTGAGTGTGTGTGTGTGTGTCTGTGTGTGTTTGTGTGTAAGAGATGTGGATCAGGCTCAGTTGACTGGGCTTTTACTCTGATTACTCCTAGCAAGTGTAGCCTGCAGAAGGGGCCCTGGTGACCACACACACAGCGCTTGTGGCACGCTTGGACGGCCTCATTTATACTGTCCCTAGATGCACACACACACGAACACACACTCCTTTCTCCTCATGTATCTGCTTAATCCCCAAACCACCTCCAGTCAGCCAATTAACTAATTACAGGAGAGCACTGAGCACACACACACAAAGTGGAATAGACATTGAATTGATGTCTGCTCCCAGTGGGGTGGAAACATAGAGAGAGAGAGAGAGAGAGAGAGAGAGAGAGAGAGAGAGAGAGAGAGAGAGAGGACAACAACAACAACACAATTAGACCCAACCAAATCATGAGAAAACAAAAAGAGAATTACTTGACACATTGGAAAGAACAAACAAAAAAACAGAGCAAACCAGAATGCTATTTGGCCCTAAACAGAGAGTACACAGTGGCAGAATACCTGACCACTGTGACTGACCCAAACTTAAGGAATGCTTTGACTATGTACAGACTCAGCGAGCATAGACTTGCTATTGAGAAAGGCCGCCGTAGGCAGACCTGGCTCTCAAGAGAAGACAGGCTATGTGCACACTGCCCACAAAATGAGGTGGAAACTGAGCTGCACTTCCTAACCTGCCAAATGTATGACCATGTTAGAGACACATATTTCCCTCAGATTACAGCGATCCACAAAGAATTCGAAAACAAACCCAATTTTGATAAACTCCCTTATCTACTGGGTGAAAAACCACAGTGTGCCATCACAGCTGCAAGATTTGTGACCTGTTGCCACAAGAAAAGGGCAACCAGTGAAGAACAAACACCATTGTAAATACAACCCATATTTATGTTTATTTATTTTCCCATTTGTACTTTAACTATTTGCACATTGTTACAACACTGTATATATACATAATATGACATTTGAAATGTCTTTATTCTTTTGAAACTTCTGAGTGTAATGTTTACTGTTAATATTTATTGTTTATTTCACTTTTGTTTACTATCTACTTCACTTGCTTTGGCAATGTTAACACACGTTTCCCATGCCAATAAAGCCCTTAAATTGAAATTGAATTGAATTGAGAGAGGTGAGAAAGAGAGAGAGAGAGAGTCATTGGTAGGGAGGATACTTTGAAGGAACGGGAGAGAAAGAGTAAGAGAGAGGTAGAGAGAGATGAAGAGGAAATGTAAGGGTTGTATGAAGATAGAGGTAAAGAGGAAAGCTAGAGAGAGGGGGAAATACCCTGATGAGCTTTGAAGTTCAGAGGCAAACTGTTTTTGGAGAGTTTGTCTCAACAGCGGCAACATCAATGCAAATGTGCTGATGTCTTAAACCTGCTACAAAACTATGTGCCCTCAATTTCTTTAAGATTGTACACAGAGAAAATAAAGTGTGTGTGTGTGTATGTGTGCGTGTGTGTGTGTGTTTGTGCGTGCAAGCGTGTACGTGTGTAGTCGATGTGAAACTGTTGGTTAGTTAGCGGTGCACGCTAGTAGTGTTCAATCGGGGACGTTACTCGCTCTGAGACCTTGAAGTAGTTGTTTCCCTTGCACCTTTAGTGGAGCGATAGGTAATGATGCTTTGTGGGTGACAGTTGTAGATGTGTTCAAAGGTTCCCTCGGGTTCGAGCCCAGGTTGAGGCAAGGAGAGGGACAGAAGCAACACTGTTACACGTGTGTGTGTGCGTGCTTGTGCCTGTGTGTGTGTGTGTGTGTGTGTGTGTGTGTGTGTGTGTGTGTGTGTGAACTGAGAGTGTGGGAGATCCCATCATGCTCTTTGCAGCCTGGAGGCAAGAGCAGGAAGTCTCAGCTGAACCAATCAGACCTTGAAGACGTGAGTTGGCACAGCCTACTCTTTGCAAACACCAATACAAATCTATAAAGTCTCTCTCTCTCTCTCTCTCTCTCTCTCTCTCTCTCTCTCTCTCTCTCTCTCTCTCTCTCTCTCTCTCTCTCTCTCTCTCTCTCTCTCTCTCTCTCTCTCTCTCTCTCTCTCTCTCTCTCTCTCGCTCTCTGTCTCTCTCTCGCTCTCTGTCTCTCTCTCGCTCTCTATCTCTCTCTCTCGCACTCTCTCACTCTCTCTCTCTCACTCTCTCTCGCTCTCTGTCTGTGTTTGTCCTTCAAGAACGTCTCATAATGAAATGTTTATATAGTTTAGAACAGAACCCTTGCAATCTTAGTCAGTAATCAGTAAATGCATTTACTTGATGAAGAAGATTTCACATCTTTTAGAAGTAAACTCTGAAATATAAGCGGATGATTAAGTGAAGAGACAGAGGGAGGACTTGGCAGCCAAAAGCAGGAACTTCCTATAACTCCAGGCATTACCCAGGAGTCAGTGGGAGTCAGGAGTACCCCTGAGGGGACGTTCTCATTCTCTGTGGACACAGTGAGGGGCTGGCCCAGAGTGGGCTGGGGTCAGCATTCTTTTGCACGATTGGCCGAGAGCTCTGACATCCTATGATGAGTCAGCGTCGCCCACGGCAACGGCGTGCCTCGTATTCTGGGATGGCGGAAGCGGTTGGCTCTGTTGTGTGTGTGTGTGTGTGTGTGTGTGTGTGTGTGTGTGTGGAGAAAGAGAGAGAGAGAGAGAGAGAGAGAGAGAGAGAGAGAGAGAGAGAGGGAGAGAGAGAGAGAGAGAGAAAGAGTACATTTTCTGATGTGGGTTCCCATCCTGTGTTCTTTGTATGCTTGTTATTAGAGGATAGGATCAATGAGTGTGTGAGTCTGTATAAGAGAAGATTCCACTGGTAGAACAAATGTGGCAATATGTATTATCAAAGACTGTTACATTTATGTGCTGAACGTGCAAGCCAGCCTGAGAGAAGGAAGGGTTAAGAGAGAGAGAGAGAGAGAGAGAGAGAGAGAGAGAGAGAGAGAGAGAGAGAGAGATAGAGAGAGAGCGAGAGAGAGAGAGAGAGAGAGAGAGAGACAGAGAGAGACAGAGAGAGCGAGACAGAGAGAGATAGAGAGAGAGAGACACATGCATCCAACCAGTCGCTTATGTGTGTGACTCAATAAAGAGACAGATATAAAAATCATCCAGCAGGATTGCATGGTCTCAGCTAGGGCATCTCTGATTAATATTCAGAAAATGTTCCTCCCATCTTTACAGGTCAGATGGTGCTCCTCCACACAGAGGAGGTGGATGCTGTGTTAGTCTGACTGAGCAATCAGGACCCTGAATTAATGCTGTTACACTGCTTCATCCTCGCATTACTCCCAACATCTTAGCTGCAAACTTTTCCAATCATGAAAACGGATTGAAAATTACAAAAGAAAAAATACCCTATTCAGTGGTGCATCGGTTACAATGGTTTCTGTAAACTACATTTAATTCCCCTCAGAGGTTTTCATCCTGCTGTTATGTGCTCATGCCTGTGTGTGTGTGTGTGTGTGTGTGTGTGTGTGTGTGCGCGTGTGTGTGTGTGTGTGTGTGCGTGTATGTGTGTGTTTGTAAATGTACTCTGATGCTGTCACATCTGAGCGATTGGCCCACTGGTGCGAATGAGTTTCACGACAAAAGAGTGCCCAAAAATAACACACACTCCCAGCCCTGATCCTGTGAGCTTTACTAAACACACTGGCAGGTGTGTGTTTGCCACACACTATCTCGAGAGCAGGCACAAACACACACAGACACCTGCATCTGTCTGTCTGTCTGTCTCCATCCCCAGACTACATTCTGAAACGTTGTGTCTCCCTTCAGAAAGAGAGCCCCTGTCAGAAGCAGGAAGCAGGAAGCAGGAAGCAGGTAGAGGCAGTCATGTGTTCAGAGTGTTGGACAGTTAAACTCACTGAGTTTCATCATTCCCAAAAGTTTCTCACAGTCTGACCTGGGATTTCAATCTAGTCCCACAATTATCTGAGCAGCTGTTTTCAGTTGATGTCTATTTGGTCCTTTGTTTTGTATTTTCTGATTGGCCTATCATTGGAGAAACAGGCTGATGGGAAAACTAGTCCTATGGGGACACAGTCAGTTTGGTCCCCTGAACAATATTGACATGATACTTATCTACTACGACTATGAGTACGACTACGACTACTACTGCTAATGCTAATGCTACTGCTACTGCTACTACTACTACTGCTACTGCTACTACTTCTACTGCTACTACCACCATCACTACCACTACCACTACCACTACCACTATCACTGCTACTGCTACTGCTACTGCTACTACTACTGCTGCTACTACTACTGCTACTACCACTACCACTACCACTATCACTACCACTATCACTTCTACTGCTACTTCTACTGCTACTGCTACTGCTGCTACTGCTACTGCTACTGCTACTACTACTGCTACTACAACTATCACTACCACTACCACTATCACTGCTACTGCTACTGCTACTGCTACTGCTACTGCTACTACTACTACTGCTACTACCACTATCACTACCACTACCACTACCACTATCACTGCTACTGCTACTGCTACTGCTACTGCTACTGCTACTGCTACTGCTGCTACTGCTGCTACTGCTACTGCTAATGCTACTACTACTACTGCTACTATCACTACCACTACCACTATCACTGCTACTGCTACTGCAACTGCTACTGCTACTTCTACTGCTACTGCTACTGCTGCTACTGCTACTGCTACTGCTACTACTACTACTACTACTACTACTGCTACTGCTACTGCTACTAATTATACTACTACATTTGATTGGATATGAAGTGGATGGGGTAAGGGCAAGAAAACATCCAGATTGGTGTCTGCATGAGTGAGCATTCACCTCACAGGTGGGTCTGTACCAGTAACAAGTTTACTGCCTCACATGCTACTGACCCCATTTACACAAAGGTCATTAGGCAATAACCCTGTTTGGGTGTGTTTGTTTATGAGTGTGTGTATGAGTGTGTGTATGAGTCTGTGTATGAGTATGTGTGTGGTCGTGCATGCATCTGTGTGTGTTTGCAATTTACATGAGTATGTTCTTGAGTGTGAGTAGGTGTGTGTTTGCTTAAGTGTGTGTGTTTATCTCATGACAGTCACGCAGGGGGAATGGGATCGTGGCCAGATGGTGTCCTCTCCAAAGCCTGATGTGCCACTGGAGACCGACCTACCAGCATATCCCACAATCCTCTCTGTTCACCCCCACTCCAGCCCAAATCTGTCAGAGCAAAAATACCTCAACTCATTTACAGACCTAAGTCTACCACACACACCACTGTCCCGGGGGTAAACAGAGATGAGGAGAGAGAGAGAGAGAAGGAGAGAAGAATGGTGGGGAGAGGGGGAGAGAGGGGGTAACGAAAGCGAGAGGGAAAGAGGGAACTAATGGGCTGAAATTTAACAAGTAACCGTAATTGTTAACATTGTTAAGGCCCCAACTCAGAGAACTTCTCCATTTTTCTCTGACTCAGACAGGGAGAGGGAGGGAGGAAGGTGGAGAGAGGGAGGGGGGGAGGGAGGTGGAAAGAGAGAGGACTCCCTGGGGACTATAGTTGTGTTGTGAGAGTGTTGTTTGTTCTATGTAACTTCAGGTTTTGTTTTTTGGCTCAAAGCATGTCTCCAAACTTGGCTTCAGAGAGTGATGAGGTGATGATGTAAAGGAGAGAAAAGAAAGAAGAAAAGACAAAGAGAGGAGGTATGTGTCTTTAGTTGTGTTCCTAGGTGTGTCAGGTCAGAGGGAGACAGTGAAGATGTTCTAATTGATGTGATTATCATCATTATTCAGATGAGCTGAACACATGAGAGCACTGGGCCAAACACTATGGCAACATCCGGAATACTGCTAAGGGGAAGGAGAGTTGGAGAGAAGAGCATAACACACACACACTCATTAATGAAAAGCACACACCCAGAGATGCACACACACACACACATTTCCTGTGATTTGCTTCCGGAGGCCCGCAGACCCTTTTCAGAGCAGAAGTGAGAACGAATAATAGAAAAGGTAACAAACAAAAGTATCATGTAACTGTCATCTCCACAACATGTAATGTTACCTCCAGACCAAACCAAGGCTAACTGTCATCTCCACAACATGTAACATTACCCCCCGACCAAACCAAGGCTAACTGTCATCTCCACAACATGTAATGTTACCCACAGACCAAACCAAGGCTAACTATCATCTCCACAACATGTAATGTTACCCCCAGACCAAACCAAGGCTAACTGTCATCTCCACAACATGTAATGTTACCCCCAGACCAAACCAAGGCTAACTGTCATCTCCACAACATGTAATGTTACCCCCAGACCAAACCAAGGCTAACTGTCATCTCCACAACATGTAACGTTATCCCCAGACCAAGCAAAGGCTAACTGTCATCTCCACAACATGTAATGTTACCCCCAGACCAAACCAAGGCTAACTGTCATCTCCACAACATGTAATGTTACCCCCAGACCAAACCAAGGCTAACTGTCATCTCCACAACATGTAATGTTACCCCCAGACCAAACCAAGGCTAACTGTCATCTCCACAACATGTAATGTTACCCCCAGACCAAACCAAGGCTAACTGTCATCTCCACAACATGTAATGTTACCCCAGACCAAACCAAGGCTAACTGTCATCTCCACAACATGTAATGTTACCCCCAGACCAAACCAAGGCTAACTGCCATCTCCACAACATGTAATGTTACCCCCAGACCAAACCAAGGCTAACTGTCATCTCCACAACATGTAATGTTACCCCCAGACCAAACCAAGGCTAACTGTCATCTCCACAACATGTAATGTTACCCCCAGACCAAACCAAGGCTAACTGTCATCTCCACAACATGTAATGTTACCCCCAGACCAAACCAAGGTTAGCTGTCATCTCCACAACCTGTAATGTTACCCGCAGACCAAACCAAGGCTGAGCTCTGTAGACCATAAGAAACATGTTCTAAACTAACTTGTATACCAGCCCTAATAAGAATGGTGCTACAGGATGTTTTTTTAAACACACGGGATTAGCACATGAACACAAACATGCACACACACGGACATGCGCAGACACACACAGCTATGTTTGAGTGTAACAGGCTGTTGTAGGTTTTGGTAAATAGCCTGAAAATAGGTGATAGATGTAAGATGATGTTAATGTCACACCCTGGCTCGGGGACTCTATATGTTGAGCCAGGGTGTGTGCATTCTATGTGTTCGTTTTCTATGTTGGGTATTCTAGTTGTTCTGTTTCTATGTTTGCCTGTATGACTCCCAATCGGAGGCAACGAGTGTCAGCTGTCGGCTGGTTGTCTCTGATTGGGAGCCATATTTATCTGTATGTTTTCCTTTGGGTGTTGTGGGTTTTTGTTCCTTTATGGTCAGTGTTAACCGTTGGACTTCACGAGTCGTGTTTTGTTATAATAAAGTCATGTTTCTTTCACACGCTGCGCCTTGGTCCTCCTCTCTGGTAAACGATCGTGACAGAAGAAACCACCTAAACCAGACCAAGCAGCGTGTCCAGGAGCCATCGCTGGCAGATCTCCGTGGCAACTTCGACTGGGTCAAGCCTAGTGAGGAGCAGAGAGGGTGGACTTGGGACCAGTTGAGGAGGAGCTTCGACTGGGTCAAGCCCATTGAGGAGCTGAATGGCGGGAGTTGGAGACAGAGGAGCGAGAGTTGGGCGAGAACGATGGAGGCCTGGCCCACGGGGAGGAGAGACCCCCAGAAAAATTTTAGGGGGGGGCTCACGACGTCGGGGCAGCAGGAGGCCGCGATAGAGCGGTCCAGCGGGTTGGCAGAGGAGGCCGCCAGGTTACGGGAGTCACTGGTCACCAGGGGGAAGGAGGTTGTAGAGGCACGGCGAAAGGTACTGGCGTGTGTTGCCAGTCCGGTCCGGCCTGTTCCTAATCCCCACGTAGGGCCAGTGGTGTGTGTTCCCAGTACGGTCCGGCCCGTTCCTGCCACTCCCACCAAGTATGTGGTGCGTTTCGTCAACCCTGTCCGGCCCGTTCCTGCTCTCCGCACCAAGTCTGTGGTGCGCGTCGCCAGCCCAGTCCGGCCCATTCCTGCTCCCCGC
The DNA here is from genome assembly GCF_020615455.1 of Coregonus clupeaformis. Taxonomy (NCBI): domain Eukaryota; kingdom Metazoa; phylum Chordata; class Actinopteri; order Salmoniformes; family Salmonidae; genus Coregonus; species Coregonus clupeaformis. The sequence goes on along the minus strand of NC_059196.1, from coordinate 29,593,699 downwards.
ACCAAGTCTGTGGTGCGTTTCGTCAGCCCTGTCCGGCCCGTTCCTGCTCTCCGCACCAAGTCTGTGGTGCGCGTCGCCAGCCCAGTCCGGCCCATCCAAGCTCCCCGCACCAAGTCAGTGGTGCGCGTCGTCAGCCCGGTCCGGCTCATTCCTGCTCCCCGCACCAAGTCTGTGGTGCGCGTCGCCAGCCCAGTCCGGCCCATTCCTGCTCCCCGCACCAAGTCTGTGGTGCGTTTCGTCAGCCCTGTCCGGCCCGTTCCTGCTCTCCGCACCAAGTCTGTGGTGCGCGTCGCCAGCCCAGTCCGGCCCATCCAAGCTCCCTGCACAAAGTCAGTGGTGCGCGTCGTCAGCCCGGTCCGGCTCATTCCTGCTCCCCGCACCAAGTCAGGGGTGCGCTTCGTCAGCCCGGTCCGGCCCATTCCTGCTCCCCGCGCCAAGGCAGTGGTGCGCTTCGTCAGCCCGGCTCGGCCCGTTCCTGCTCCCCGCACCAAGTCAGTGGTGTGCTTCGTCAGCCCAGTCCGGCCTGTCCCTGCTCCACGCACCAAGCCTACGGTGTGCGTCGTCAGCCTGGTAAGGCCCGTTCCTCCTCCACGCACCAAGCCAGGGGTGCGCGTCGTCAGTCCAGCACAACCCGTGCCTGGGTCATGTCCGGAGCCGGATCCGCCGCCGAGGCGGAGAGCCCACCCGGTCCCTCCCCTGTTGTGGTTGGTTGGCGCGGTCGGAGTCCGCGCCTTTAGGGGGGGGTACTGTCACACCCTGGCTCGGGGACTCTATATGTTGAGCCAGGGTGTGTGCATTCTATGTGTTCGTTTTCTATGTTGGGTATTCTAGTTGTTCTGTTTCTATGTTTGCCTGTATGACTCCCAATCAGAGGCAACGAGTGTCAGCTGTCGGCTGGTTGTCTCTGATTGGGAGCCATATTTATCTGTATGTTTTCCTTTGGGTGTTGTGGGTTTTTGTTCCTTTACGGTCAGTGTTAACCGTTGGACTTCACGAGTCGTGTTTTGTTATAATAAAGTCATGTTTCTTTCACACGCTGCGCCTTGGTCTACTTCGCTACTAGACGATCGTGACAGTTAATAAATCATGAGAGGGAATTGTAATCTACATTACATAATGTATTGCACTGTATTCTTCTATCAAAGTTGTTTCCACATTCACAATTTCTCTCTGTCTCTGGCTTCGTGTGTTGTAGTCAGCTTGTTGGAATTGGAATTGAACAGTTAGAGCTAGTTGAGGTGTACATGGTTATATATGAAGTACAGGAATGTTGAGTGCTTGAACCAGAAACTTACTGTCTGAGCTCCGTAATGTAGCAGTAGTGATTTCTCAGCTAGAGGAAATGTGTGTATCAGTGGACGTATGGTTGGGTGGTTTTAGAAGGGAGCTGATTATTTAGAACAGGTGTTTGACAGCACAGGTTGATTGCTGACTCACCTTATGGCTGTCAACACACACATACGCACAGATAGAGAGACACACACACACACACGTTGGTTTTACTATCCAAGTGGGGACCCAAAAATGTATTCCCATTCAAAATCCTAATTTCCCTAACACCTAAACCTAACCCTTAACCTAACCCTAAACCTAACCCTAACCTAACCCTTAACCTAACCCTAACCCTAACCCTAACCCTAACCCTAACCTTAACCTTAACCTTAATCTTAACCTTAACCCTAACCTTAACCTTAACCCCTAACCTTAAAACTAAACCTAACCCTAACTCCTAACCCTAACCCTAATTATAACCCTAACACTAATCATAACCCTAACCCTAAACCTAACCCCTAAGCCTAACACTAATTATAACCTAACCCTAAACCTAATCCCTAAGCCTAACCCTAATTATAACTGTAACCCTAAACCTAACCCCTAAGCCTAATTGTCATGTGTCAGTGTGTAGCGGTAGGACGGAGTCAGGCGCAGGACACAGAACTTAGTCAATGACGTACTTTACTTGTCAAAAGTAAATAAACATATCTTCCACGCAGGGAAGAAAGTACCGACTCACATGTCAATGACAACAAAACAATGAACGATCACGCACAACACCATGAGAGAACCAGAGGGTAAAATAGGGAAACAAATTATCGTAATTGGAACCAGGTGTGTGCAATATAGACAAAAC
>NC_059196.1:29571568-29586568 GCF_020615455.1 Coregonus clupeaformis | reverse complement strand
TACACAGGGGAGAAGGATGAGGGGCCAGTGGGAGGTTAATGGTGGAGAGTGAAAAGTTTTCACTGGAAAGTCAACTTCTTACTTTATTGCTTTAGTTTTGCTTTAGTTTTGTGATCTTCCCAGGTACCTGTACTTAAACCATGACAGATCAGTTTAGGGTGATTGGATTTGACATTGGGCCCTACATCCAGATAATGGGATCCCTGTATTGACATCTCATCGTGTGCCTGGCGTAAAGCATGATGCTGATGATGGTAGTAGAGAAGTGCTGGTGTCTAGTTACAGATGAGCTGTAGCCTAGTGGCCACTCTCTGAGTGACTGTGTGACTGAATCCTGACTCATATTTCCCTCTCTTCTCTCTTCTCTGCTATATACCACTCTGAATCCTGACTCATATTTCCCTCTCTCCTCTATTCTCTGCTATATACCACACTGAATCATGACTAAAATGTCCCTCTCTCCTCTCTTCTCTGTTACATACCACCCTGAAAACAGACTCATATTTCGATCTTTCCTCTATCCTCTGTTATATACCACCCTGAATCTTGACTCATATTTCCCTCTCTCCTTTCTTCTCTGCTATATACCACCCTGAATCCTGACTCATATTTCCCTCTCTCCTTTCTTCTCTGCTATATACCACCCTGAATCCTGACTCATATTTCCCTCTCTCCTCTCTTCTCTGCTATATACCACCCTGGATCCTGACTCATATTTCCCTCTCTCCTCTCTTCTCTGCTATATACCACCCTGAATCCTTACTAATATTTCCCTCTCTCCTCTCTTCTCTGTTATATACCACCCTGAATCCTGACTCATATATCCCTCTCTCCTCTCTTCTCTGCTATATACCACCCTGAATCCTGACTCATATTTCCCTCTCTCCTCTCTCCTCTGCTATATACCACCCAGAATCCTTACTAATAGTTCCCTCTCTCCTCTCTTCTCTGCTATATACCACCCTGAATCCTGACTCATATTTCCCTATCTCCTCTGCTATATACCACCCTGAATCCTGACTCATATTTCCCTCTCTCCTCTCTCCTCTGCTATATACCACCCTGAATCCTTACTAATATTTCCCTCTCTCCTCTCTTCTCTGTTATATACCACCCTGAATCCTGACTCATATTTCCCTCTCTCCTCTCTTCTCTGCTATATACCACCCTGAATCCTGACTCATATTTCCCTCTCTCCTCTCTTCTCTGCTATATACCACACTGAATCCTGACTCATATTTCCCTCTCTCCTCTCTTCTCTGCTATATACCACCCTGAATCCTTACTAATATTTCCCTCTCTCCTCTCTTCTCTGTTATATACCAGCCTGAATCCTGACTCATATTTCCCTCTCTCCTCTCTTCTCTGCTATATACCACCCTGAATCCTGACTCATATTTCCCTCTCTCCTCTCTCCTCTGCTATATACCACCCTGAATCCTTACTAATATTTCCCTCTCTCCTCTCTTCTCTGTTATATACCACCCTGAATCCTGACTCATATTTCCCTCTCTCCTCTCTTCTCTGCTATATACCACCCTGAATCCTGACTCATATTTCTCTCTCTCCTCTCTTCTCTGCTATATACCACCCTGAATCCTGACTCATATCCCCCGCTCTCCTCTCTTCTCTGCTATATACCACCCTGAATCCTGACTCATATTTCCCACTCTCCTCTCTTCTCTGCTATATACCACCCTGAATCCTGACTCATATTTCCCGCTCTCCTCTCTCCTCTGTTATATACCACCCTGAAACCTGACTCATATTTCCCTCTCTCCTCTGTTATATACCACCCTGAAACCTGACTCATATTTCCCTCTCTCCTCTCTTCTCTGCTATATACCACCCTGAATCCTGACTCATATTCCCCGCTCTCCTCTCTTCTCTGCTATATACCACCCTGAATCCTGACTCATATTTCCCTCTCTCCTCTCTTCTCTGCTATATACCACCCTGAAACCTGACTCATATTTCCCGCTCTCCTCTGCTATATACCACCTTGAAACTTGACTCATATTTTCCTCTCTCCTCTCTCCTCAAGCAATAAGGCCAGAGGATGTGTGCTATATGGCCTATATACCACGGCTAAGGGTTGTGCTTATGCACGACGAAATGCGGATTGCCTGGATACAGCCCTTAGCCGTGGTATATAGTCCATAAACCACAAACCCCTGAGGTGCCCTATTGCTTTTATAAATCAACACAGCAAGGCAAGGAACGACACATAATAAATAAATACATTCTGCCAGAAAAAGTAGTGCTGACAAAAGTTGTGCCGCTAGACTGGTTGCTATGCAACATAACCACAGGCTAGCTAGCAAGCTTACATTAAATGTATGCAAAAATCGAGCATTAGCGCCACTTCTAGAGTGACTAACACACACCAATTTTCATGTTGATCTGAATGTTGCCATTTATTGTGTACGAATGAAACAATTGTCCCATGTTATCGTTGGTTGTTGGCTTGCCCATGTTGTCATTTGTTGGCTCCATGCTGTTGGAAATGGAAGCCATTCTTTTAGCTGGTGGAGCTGCTGCTGTGTTGTCAGATAGAATAGTGCTCCAGCGCTTCATCGCTTCAGGATTTGGCCTCCAGTAATTTTGAAGAGAGGTTTCATATCTGTGTCCACTGACAGACATTATTTCTCGTGCCTTTAGTCCAGCATCCAACAGTTTCTGGATCATGGTGGTTCGGAGGCAGTGGTTTAAATCTGAGACATGCCAGCTATTTTGCAGATATTTGGCAACATTGTTGCAAGGGTGTTCACACGGCTCTGTACCTGAAACATATGCGACAAAATAACGTTAGCTAATAGTTAGGCCTACATAGCTACCGGTTATATTACCAGGGTAAATTAGATTTAGCCAGCTAGATAAAAGTCACATACCATATGTATCCATTAACTGCTTTCCGTTTCAGGTGGAGGTACAACGCCAGGGCGTCGGAGGGAAGTAGGGACAGATACCCGGATTCACCCGGCAGTTCAAACATGAATCCCTGTCCAATCTCCCTGTTCTTCTCCTGCGGGTCTTTGTGGGTTTTTTGTGGGTTCGTTGAACGAGAGAGTCGCATACTGTTGGCCGTTCTCGTCTGTATATATTTTAAATGAGTCGGTTTTAAGAAAACGGTTTCCCTCCTTCCCCCTTCGCCCAACATGAAGTGGAACACCAAAGCCTTCGGGTGTTTCAGTGTCACCCTCGCCCTCAGGTGTTTCAGTGTCACCCTCGCCCTCAGGTGTTTCAGTGTCACCCTCGCCCTCAGGTGTTTCAGTGTCACCCTCGCCCTCAGGTGTTTCAGTGTCCAGAACGTTGGATTGTTTGATGAGCTACATGTCGTGTTCAGTTATGGCTGCGTGGTGGGCAGTTTTGTCGCGCCCCTCTTTCCTCAACTTTTTAAATATGCCTACAAACACATTGTTGCTCGTAGTGAATTCGGTGTCCTTCTGTATATTCCATGCCAAACTGAGAATGGGGTTGTTGATATGTCGGTTCAAACCAGCTCTGAGTCCAGCATAGCTGCTAATCCCGTATTCTTCACCATTCAAGTTTCTCACTGAACCATAAAAGTCCCATAGAATGACGTTCAGCTCCGTTTTTGTTGTATTCCCAAACTCACAATGTATCCATGTTTCTGCACACCACTCAGTGAAGCAGGTACATTCCCACTTTGTTTGTTTCACGGTGTTCTTTTCATTTCGGTTTTTCTCAAGTTTAATAATAATAATAATATTCATCTAAACGCTTCTTTTCTACATCGGAATGTCGAACTATTGTTGATGTAGCCATTTTATCAAGGTGATAAATCACAATAATATCAAGGTGAAAAGGCTAAACATCATAGTCATGGTATACGGTCTCACATACACACGGCTTAATGCTGTTTTAGCCAATCAGCATCCAGTATCCAAACTACCCGGTTTATAATATACTATACCCCACACTGAAACCTGGGCCTAGCATACCAGCCTGGCTCCTAGTACGCTCTGTCCTATCTACAGAGCCCTATGCCATGCCTCATGTTCCTGACCCTGGTATCTCGTCCTCTGACAGCTGGCCGGGGACTAATGAACTCTCCTCTCTTATCTCTTAGGATGTGTCAGGCTGGGTGTGAACGTGTTGGAGGGAGTGTGTGTGTGTGCCAATGGGGGTTTATTTTGGGACATAATCTGGGACACAGAAATTGCCACAGATACTGTAAAGCCTGGGGCTGCCGAATGATTCAAAATCACCTGACTCATGCCACCACAGTACAATTCCCATAGACTATAAACTAAGCTCTAATACTACGCATGAAAACAAGAAGAGAAAATCCCTTATTTTCACATAGCAGAATGAAACTGTGATTTCAGTTATAATCCAACATTTCAGAATAGTTAAATCCTAAACAGGTCACGAACAGGGGATGTAGGCCTAGAATATACTATTTATTTTAGATGTCAAAGGTGTAATTATTAAATCTTGTTCGAAAAAAAGCAACACAACAAAACAAACAAGAAAATAGATGTTTGTCTTGATCACGGTAATGTCGATGTGAACGAACAAAGTATATCATGCGATTTGACGTGGCCCTGGCTCTCATGCGGGGTTGTATTGCCTGCTGGAGGCTGCGCGCGGGAAGGCACCGTACAGAATATGAACGCTTCTTTTCCTCTCACCGCGCCGTGACTGCTGCAGCGAGATTAAAATGAGAGAGACTGTCAGGAGTCAATGGCTACCCTCCCTTTTATTCACAGAGAAAGAGAGTTCGTAGAGAGAGAGAGAGAGAGAGAGAGAGAGAGAGAGAGAGAGAGAGAGAGAGAGAGAGAGAGAGAGAGAGAGAGAGAGAGAGAGAGAGAGAGAGAGACAGCGAGAGAGAGAGAGAGAATAAAATATACAGGAGATGGAAAGTCCAGTTTAGTTGTGTCATATGCTTACACCCAAAAAGACACAAGATAAACTGTAGTATGAAGTCAACGTATTCAAGTTAGTCATTTTCTGTAAATAGTAGCCATAGCCACGAAAACAAAAAACCCTCCACTGTGTGTGTGTGTGTGTGTGTGTGCAGAACCACCCGCCCCGTGTGCACACAAACGCACGCGCCTCTCTCTCCTTTCCAACAGAGAGAAAAAGAAAGAGAGTGCCCTGACCCGCGCTCCGGTTGCGACAGTCAGCGCGCTCCTCCTCCTTTCTCTGAGCGCCGCCGACACCATCCAGAACCAACCCCAATGTCCCTTCCATCTTTCCCTCGTTCTTCCCCCTCTCTCGCCAAGTCGCTCCCTCTCTCTTCACTTTAAGCTCATTCCAGTGATGTCTAAAGAAGAGCCGACCGAGAAAGAATCTTTGCTATGATCCACAGAGGGTTGTCGCATCGGACAGAGCTGGGAAGTTTAAGCCAAGGAGAGTGCAGTTTCGCCTGGCTACACTGTTGAACGTTCGTCGGGGGAAGCAAGCTGAGGACCTGCATCATAGTGGATAGAAAAAAGAGAGAACATTGTATTCCAATCACGTCTTCATTTTCTCTCTCTCCTGCCACAGCGGGAGGAGGGAGAGAGCGAGGGACAGAGAGAGAGAGAGAGAGAGAGAGAGAGAGAGAGAGAGAGAGAGAGAGAGAGAGAGAGAGAGAGAGAGAGAGAGAGAGAGAGAGAGAGAGAGAGAGAGAGAGAGAGAGAGAGAGAGAGAGAGAGAGAGAGAGAGAGAGCGAGTGAGTGAGTGAGGGACAGAGAGAGAGCGAGAGAGAGAGAACGAGAGAGAGAGAGAGTGCAACGGGAAAATCTCGCATGAAGACAGGCAGAGAGAGAGAGATTCAACAATCTTTAAACTAGTGGCGTTTTTTTTCCGGATGCTGTTAAATTGCAGTGCCAAAGTAAGGTGAGTGGTACGTGTGTGAATCTGTGTGTGTTAATGCTTATGCGTGTTGCATATAGCTAAGCCTCGGACGTGGGAGAGAAAGGAACAGACTCGTTGATGATGAGAACGGAACAGAGGAATCTGGCTATCCTATCTGATCAATGGGCATTTGTTTCCCATATTCAACGGTTTCGAGCCGATGTCATGACGAAAGCAACTGCAGTACTCTTGGCATGTATTTCAGCAGCTTCTTTTCATTTCCATATAGGTGCTATTTCTATTCCCCCGTTTGTTCTATTATTCAGGTTTGCCAGTTCTTTGAGATTCAACAGATATATTGTCAATTTACTTATTTATCATTTCATTGTGTTTTCCTTATAGACTATCGTTTCCATAACCTATGTCCCTTCATGGATACAGCTACCCTGTGCTAACAGCTTGAGGTTTGGTCTAGGTGCAGGGTTTGATTGCATTATGGATGTGTGCAGCTAATTCCTATGCATCTCCTCCTTTCCCTCTCTCCTTCTCTCCGTCTCTCAACAGCCCATAACGGAAGACAACCGGGATATCTCACCTTCCCCGCCACACGGGCACCTCACAAGCAGGAGATGTGAAGTTGGATCCCCTTGAACTGAGTAGGTATCCCGGGATATAACAACTGATACGCTGGAAATATAACCCTTTACTGCCGGCTGTGGGACGTGGAAATGCTAAACGATCGGAAAGAGTCAGGGAGAATGTGTTCGGACCGACTGCATGTCGATTTTTCTGTCTTTTGAGTGTTTTTAGGATTGTGTTTTATTTCAGCACCACCGGTTTAACGGACAGCAGGCGCTGGAGCTTTGTGTGTTTTCCATGGGATTTCAGCACCACGGAGAGCGCATATATTTATAATACAAGCCAAATGGTGGAGGCAGGGCACTGAGGAACATACAAAGTGCACTATTCATCACAGTCTGTGTGTGTGTGTGTGTGTGCAGTTTTAACACAAGCAGAGATAATGGTAAAGGGAATCGTTTTATAGGTAACGTGCGCTAAAATATGACAACTTTTTTATTTTACAATGACCATAAGGACCGGGGGCTAAGGGAATTCATGGGTGGGGAGACGACAGATCCTCCCAGGCAGGCATGCTGCCAGCAGAACCTCTCAGAGTTACGTTGTATTTCTGTCTCTATCCCTTTAGCAGCTGATGTCATCTACCGTTCATATAGTTGTTTTCATAGAAAATCTGATATTATATTTACATATGGAGGTTAGGCTAAACATATCGTATTTGGGTAGGCTATGAACAATCTGCAATCAATTGGTTGTCAAACATTTAACCCGGGCAGCTGCCCCGAAGACAACAATATGGGATCTGTTGTCACTTTGATGTTGTACCCTTATAACAAATAGCCTACTGGATGTATTTCCTGACGCTGTTTTCATTAGAAAGAGTTCGGTGCTGATCTGACAAATACTGTATATTGCCCAAACGTCCTCTAGTCCTCTCTGGTCTGTACCTTGAGCCCTGATGACAGCTCTGTCCCTGTCCCTCGGTTAACGGCGGTATAGCTCACGCTATGGTATGATTAATCTGGCGAAACCGCACTGTCATTCATTTTCACAACAACACAGCAAACTCCGGTGTCTGATTTACCGGGAGAGGTTGGCTATGTTATGTAATAAATACACAGAGATCACCTCTCCTCTCCTCTCCACCCTTCACAGCCAGCTGCTGCTGTCTTCATTTATTCATTGAGATAAGCATCTTTGAGTTTGATTTATTTTAATCTTAGGCTAGTGGTAGATCCTCAGTATTGTGAAATATGGTGACCTTAAACAAGGGTCTAATAGGGGAGATTTCTTATTTTGTTTTAGGTTGGTGTGTAATGAGCTAAACAGTGAATTGGCTACATTGATACACCAATGTCATTGTATTCATTCATTTCCATGAGCACCTTCTATAATTATCTCTCTGTCTTTCTCTCCTCTCTTTTTCTCACTCTTCAACCGCTGTCCCTGTGTGTGTGTGTGTGTGTGTGTGTGTGAGTATGTTTGTGTTTGTGTGTGTGTGTTTGTGTATATTTGTGTGTGTGTATGCCCCCTCTCCCTCTCCCTCTCCCTCTCCCTCTCCCTCTCCCTCTCCCTCTCCCTCTCCCTCTCCCTCTCCCTCTCTTCTCTATGGTTGCAGTGCTGTGAAGTGGCTTGCCATAGCCGTGACTTCCCCAGGTCTCAGTGAGGATGCTGTGGGTTACCTTGCTGAGCACCATAGCCTTAGGATGGACCACCCCGATCCCACTGCTGGAGGAATCAGAGGAGATCGACGAGCCCTGCTTCGAGCCCTGCTACTGCGAAGTCAAAGAGGGCATCTTTCACGTCCACTGCGACAGCAAAGGATTTACAAACATCAGTCAGATCTCCCAGACATGGACGCGGCCCTTCAAACTCAACCTGCAGAGGAACTCTATGAGGAAGCTGTACTTCAACAGTTTTCTTCACCTCAACAATGCCGTGTCCATTAATCTGGGGAATAATGCACTACAGGACATCCACGCCGGAGCATTTAACGGATTGGGAATTCTGAAACGGCTGTTCCTGCATGAGAACAAACTAGAGGTTTTCCGGAATGACACCTTCCTGGGTCTGGAAAGCTTGGAATACCTGCAGGCGGACTATAACGTCATCAAGAGGATAGAGAGCGGAGCTTTCAGGCACCTCCACAAACTCAGAGTACTCATCCTAAATGACAATCTGATACCAGTCCTGCCCAGCTACCTATTCAGGTCGGTGTCACTAACACACCTGGACCTGAGGGGAAACCGGTTGAAGACTTTACCATATAAGGGCACGTTGGAATACGTGGGGCGGAGCCTGATGGAGATTCAGCTAGAGGAGAATCCATGGATCTGTGAGTGCGATATAGTTCAGTTAAAAACATGGTTAGAACGCATTCCCTACACCGCACTGGTCGGGGAGATCACCTGCGAGTACCCCTTCCACTTGCATGGGAAAGATTTACGAGAGATCAAACGCAGTGAGCTCTGTCCGTTACTTTCAGACGTGGAAATCGAGGCCAAACTGGGAATACCCCGGTCTCCATTTAACAACGAGAACACGTGGCCAACGAAACCGTCCTCCATGCTGTCGTCGTTCCACAACACGGCGTCGTCTGTGGAGTACAAAGAGAGACATGTCAAACCCACCAAACGGCCCAGGCCCACCAAAAACCCTCCAACCCCTCGTAGTCTCTATCCAGGCCTGAACCAGCCCCCCATAGCTGGCTACCAGACCCGCCCCCCCATCCCTATCATCTGCCCCTCTGGATGTTCCTGTAACCTCCATATCAACGACCTGGGCCTAACGGTCAACTGTAAAGAGAAGGGTTTTCATAATATCTCAGAGCTACTGCCCAGGCCCCTCAATGCCAAGAAACTTTACTTGAGCGGGAATCTAATACAGAAAATCTACCGGTCTGATTTCTGGAACTTTTCCAGTTTGGATTTATTACACTTAGGGAACAATCGGATATCGTACGTCCAGGAAGGGGCGTTTATCAACCTTCCCAACCTGAAGAGTTTGTATCTGAATGGGAACGACATTGAGAGGCTAACTCCTGGTATGTTCCGGGGCTTACAGACGCTGAGTTATCTTTATTTTGAGTATAATGTGATTCGTGAGATCCAGCCGGCGTCATTCTCTCTCATGCCCAGCCTTCAGCTTGTTTTCCTCAACAATAACCTCCTCCGCACACTCCCGACCGACGCCTTCGCAGGCACCAGCCTGGCGCGACTCAACCTTCGCAATAACTACTTCCTGTCCCTGCCCGTGCGTGGTGTTCTAGAACACCTGCATTCCATTGTCCAGGTGGACCTTCATCAGAACCCCTGGGACTGCTCCTGTGACATCATCCCCCTCAAAACCTGGATGGAGAAGCTGTCCTCTGTCATCATGGTTAGTGATGTCATCTGTAAGACTCCTGAATTTGCCTTTGGGAAGGATCTGAGGTCGCTGGATGCTGAGATCATCTGTCCAGAGCTGAAGTACTCATCCAGACCCTCCCCAGCTCTCCTCCCATCTGATGACATGACCACCGGTAGCTCTGGTCTGGGTGAGGCTGGGGGGAGGGGGCCGGTGCCTCTATCAGTCCTCATCCTCAGTCTTCTCGTTCTGTTCATCTCAGCGGTTTTCGTGGCCGCGGGCCTCTTCGCCTTCGTCCTGCGGAGACGGAAGAAGCTGCCCTTCCGGAAACGCTCTGAGGTGGATCTGACGGGAATCCAGATGCAGTGCAGGATATTCGAGGATCCACCGAGACAGAACAGCAGTGGAAGCATAGGCTCACCAGAAAAGCCACCCAGCGGACACACACATACACACACTCACGGTCACGTTGGCCACACACACACTCATGGTCACGTCTATGACTATATTCCTCACCCCGTGACGCAGATGTGCAACAACCCCATTTACAGGCCCCGGGAGGGGGAGATAGGGGAGGAAGAGCGGGGGCAGTTTGCAGAAACAAAAGAGAACCACAGTAATTACCGAACCCTCTTAGAGAAGGAGAGGGAATGGACCCTAGCCGTGTCTAACTCACAGCTCAACACTATCGTCACGGTAAACCACAATACAGGGGATATATCGGGTTTTCATGAGAATGGCGGACTGTGTCCCACCGTGATTGACAGCCAGAGACCGACGCCGACTGTTGGCTTCGTAGACTGTCTGTATGGAACGGTCCCGAAACTAAAGGACATGCAAGTCGCACACGCACACCCGCCCGGTATGCAATACCCGGACTTACAACAGGACGCACGTCTCAAGGAGACGTTGCTGTTCACAGCGGGTAAAGGCTGCTTCCCTGACCCATCCCAAAGCGATTACCTCGAGTTAAGGGCCAAACTCCAAACCAAGCCGGATTACCTCGAAGTACTGGAGAAATCATATCGGTTCTGACATGCAGAGAATAGAATAGGCTACATACAAACACACACTCTCACTTTTCCATACCCCAAACGGAACAAAATCACGGAACAAAAAACGAAACAAAAAAGCAGCATGATAGTAAAATGAAAAATTATATTACTAAAGGTTTTCCCCAAAAAATCGCTTTGGAGGAAAGGCCATTCTCAGATATTCAATGAAGTGCCTTTTTTTCAGAGTAGCCAGCAATGTTATCAACCCTTATTTTTATATGGAACAGATTGGTATATATGCCGAGGAGTGGGAGAACAAGAAAGAGGAGAGAGAGGCACCGGGAGAATCACAACATCCGGGAGAATCACAACATCCGAAAATATATCCCATCAAAATCGAGCCCTTCATACGCTCTCAAATGGTGGAGTGGAGTGAGCGAGAGGAGCTGGTGCAGGATGTATCCGTGTCCGTTGGGCTCATGTTTCTGTCTCTCTATCTTTTACGTGGATATATAAACGCCCGGGAGCCGAGCACATTAAGTTTGTAGGAAATAAAGAAAAAATACAAATTAATTAAATTGCAGTTTGCTGCATGCACTCGCTCCATTGCAGTGGTGAGGGATTTGCTCAGAACTATCACTCACGTATTAAGACATACTGTTACACATTACGGTAACACATTACGGTTCAGTGTTCTATTTCATTTTATATATTATTATCATTATTATTATTAAAAAGGACTACTATCTATATCTGGGTGGAATTCTCAAGGACGTGCTCACCCAAGGATGAAAATAACATTTGTGAATATATTATATGATGACGCTCAAGGTTTTCTGGAATTCCACGCACTTTCTTAAGAACAATGGTTCGGATTATCTATCTCATCGACACTAACGGCTTTGTAGGAGGCACTTTTAATGTTTTCTCTCTCACAAAGATTTGAAGAAAATATCTGCATATATTTATTCTGTAATTTCAGTGAACATTTTATTGTAAAGGTAATGTTAAATCAATGTATAGTGAATATGCGTCTGGTATAGCCTTCTTAATAAAAACAAACTCTTAAATCAAACGAAAAGGGTGCTACCACGGAACGTTTGTGAACAACTTAGAGGTAATGTGTTTGGTATGGCGCTATACTGTGCTGTGTCTGTCTGTGCATTGCAGAATGATACATTGAAATCTCTAGTGGCTTGATTACATTTTTAGTTGTGCTGCTGTGGGCAAGTATATGGGAATTCGCTGCTACTCTGCAATTGTAGGAAAGGCGTGCAACTACGATAGTAGCTGATTATACAAATGAGAGAAAGAGAGGGACGCATCTTTTGGGAGATGCAGAATGGAAAATGTGCCAATGAATGAATCAAGTTTTGTCCGATGGGTAATATAAATACACCATTGTGTTCCCATTTCCTTGTTACTGTTTTCACATGAAAGTTCAACGAGTCTGAACGAGAGAGATACTCTTCGCACTTGAAGCTCATTTGCTGCAGATTGACATTACAGATGTTGTCCAAAGGAGGGCGACAGAGGGACGCTCAGATTGCCAGTTTAATAATTATACTGCTGGTTTGTTACAAACTATTGCCAGACTGTTCTCCTATTATTAGACTGCAATAACTTTAATCCATGACCAAATGAAACACTAGGCCTGTACATTATTAAATATAGTCCGTTATATTTTGTCAAATTAAAATACAGTAATCAGCAAGAGAACATTAAGTTTGCTTTGTATTATTATTCATGAGATAAGTAGGATTGGAGAGTTTATATTAATCCTGTGCAGATAATATAATGATTATTGTTATATAAAGGATATTCTATATTGATCATGTATTTGTGAATGGTCTTAAAGAGGGAGAGCACACGTGACAGGGAAATGGGTTTCAAGCAATGTCATTCAACTCAAACATATTGATAATTTGACATTCCACATCATTTAAAGGCCCAGTGCAGTCAAAAACTGGATTTTCCTGTGTTTTATACATATATTTCCATTCTATGAGGTTGGAATAATGCTGTGAAACTGTGAGAATTATAATAATGCCCTTTTAGTTTTAGAGCTGTTGTAAAAGGCCGCCTGAAATTTCAGCCTGTTGTGGTGGGATGGAGTTTTGGCCTGCCTGGTGACATCATCAAGTGGTAAATTAGTTAATAGACCAATAAGAACGAGTGTTCCAAACCTCTCTGCCAATAACAGCTAGTTGTCTCTTTTCCCCTCTCCACTCAGACCACTCCCAGAAAATTCTAGCAAAATTATTGCTTGAAAACTTCCTCTTTGCTTAGAAGCAATTTTTGTTTCTTATTGACCATTTTAATTTAAAACAATCAAAGTAAGGTACTTAATTGTTACCCAGAAATTATTTGATATTGAGATAAAAACGTCTGCATTGGACCTTTAAGATGTTACTTGTTGGTTGGGGCGGAGTCAGAAAATGAGATAATTGAGTCAGATAAGGAGATGTTGCATTTTGCAGGAAAGTAGAGTGATTTTGAAGAGATATTAATGTTGAAAGGAAGGTCATGTACATCGTTAATCCACATGTCTTATACACACACACGCACAACAAATGAGTATACACATTGAGCAGGCCTTCATTATTAGCACTGTAGCATCAATTTAGGCCAAGGTCTATAATATTTACTTAGTCCCCGCCCCCACCCCCCATTCCTCCTCCCTGACCAGATTGATTGAGGTCAGCAGTTTTCTGCATGCACTCTGTTTGATTAAAACAAATTTGAATTATTATATTTTAAATGATCAAAAGAGTTTCATAATGATCCATCTTTATATTTCTGATGATTCAGTAGGGTGACACAGCCCACTATTTTGATTAATGTTTTTTGGGGCTTGTTTCGTTCCGACCACACATGCACTTGTTGATTATGTTCTAATAAATCCTATTGTTATCCTACTCACATCTCATATCTTTTGTAAAGCCATGCTCTGTACTCATGGGGAAACTACATCTGGGCTTTAGGAGGAAAAGGGTTCATCATGATTTTGTAAAGCCATGCTCTGTACTCGTGGGGAAACTACATCTGGGCTTTAGGAGGAAAAGGGTTCATCATGATTTTGTAAAGCCATGCTCTGTACTCGTGGAGAAACTACATCTGGGCTTTAGGAGGAAAAGGGTTCATCATGATTTTGTAAAGCAATGCTCTGTACTCATGGGGAAACTACATCTGGGCTTTAGAGGAAAAGGGTTCATCATGATTTTGTAAAGCAATGCTCTGTACTCATGGGGAAACTATATCTGGGCTTTAGGAGGAAAAGGGTTCATCATGATTTTGTAAAGCCATGCTCTGTACTCATGGGGAAACTACATCTGGGCTTTAGAGGAAAAGGGTTCATCATGATTTTGTAAAGCAATGCTCTGTACTCATGGGGAAACTATATCTGGGCTTTAGGAGGAAAAGGGTTCATCATGATTTTGTAAAGCCATGCTCTGTACTCATGGGGAAACTACATCTGGGCTTTAGGAGGAAAAGGGTTCATCATGATTTTGTAAAGCCATGTTCTGTACTCGTGGAGAAACTACACCTGGGCTTTAGGAGGAAAAGGGTTCATCATGATTTTGTAAAGCCATGCTCTGTACTCATGGGGAAACTACATCTGGGCTTTAGGAGGAAAAGGGTTCATCATGATTTTGTAAAGCAATGCTCGGTACTCAAGGGGAAACTACATCTGGGCTTTAGAGGAAAAGGGTTCATCATGATTTTGTAAAGCCATGCTCTGTACTCATGGGGAAACTACATCTGGGCTTTAGAGGAAAAGGGTTAATCATGATGTTGTAAAGCCATGCTCTGTACTCATGGGGAAACTACATCTGGGCTTTAGGAGGAAAAGGGTTCATCATGATGTTGTAAAGCCATGCTCTGTACTCATGGGGAAACTACATCTGGGCTTTAGAGGAAAAGGGTTCATCATGATTTTGTAAAGCAATGCTCTGTACTCATGGGGAAACTACATCTGGGCTTTAGAGGAAAAGGGTTCATCATGATTTTGTAAAGCAATGCTCTGTACTCATGGGGAAATGACATCTGGGCTTTAGATGAAAAGGGTTCATCATGATTTTGTAAAGCCATGCTCTGTACTCATGGGGAAACTACATCTGGGCTTTAGAGGAAAAGGGTTCATCATGATGTTGTAAAGCCATGCTCTGTACTCATGGGGAAACTACATCTGGGCTTTAGAGGAAAAGGGTTCATCATGATTTGTAAGGAGCTTGTTTACTTCTCCCTTGTGCAGCAACCTTCTACATTTTCA
>NC_059196.1:29556568-29566568 GCF_020615455.1 Coregonus clupeaformis | reverse complement strand
ATTAAAGAACACCCTCTGTGTTGTTTTAGACAGGTAACTCTTTATCCACAATATAGCAGGTGGAGTAAAGCCATAACACATACGTTTTTCCAGCAGCAGACTATGATCGATAATGTCAAAAGCCGCGCTGAAGTCTAAGAAAACAGCCCCCACAATCTTTTTATCATCAATTTCTCTCAGCCAATCATCAGTCATTTGTATAAGTGCTGTGCTTGTTGAATGTCCTTGAATGTCCTATAAGCATGCTGAAAGTTTGTTGTCAATTTGTTTACTGTAAAATATAGATTTTTTCCAATAATTTACTAAGGGTTGGTAACAGGCTAATTGGTCGGCTATTTGAGCCAGTAAAGGGGGCTTTACTATTTTTAGGTAGCGGAATGACTTTTGCTTCCCTCCAAGCCTGGGGACACACACATTCTAGTAGGCTTACATTGAAAATATGGCAAATAGGAGTGGCAATATTGTCCGCTATTATCCTGAGTAATTTTCCATCCAAGTTGTCAGACCCCGGTGGCTTGTCATTGTTGATAGACAACAATTATTTTTCACCTCTTCCACACTCACTTCACGGAATTCTAAATTACAACGCTTGTCTTTCATAATTTGGTCAGATATACTTGGATGTGTAGTTACAGTAGTTAGATACAGTAGTTACAGTAGGTATAGTAGTTACAATGGTTAGTTACAGTAGTTACATTAGGTACAGTAGTTACATTAGTTATTTACAGTAGTTACAGTAGTTCGTTACAGTAGTTAGTTACATTAGTTACAGTAGTTACAGTAGTTACATTAGTTATTTACAGTAGTTACAGTAGTTCATTACAGTAGTTAGTTACATTAGTTACAGTAGTTACAGTAGTTAGTTACAGTTGTTACAGTAGGCATAGTAGTTAAAGTAGTTAGTTACAGCAGTTACAGTAGGTAGAGTAGTTACAGTAGTTACAGTAGTTAGTTAAAGTAGTTACAGTAGTTAGTTACAGTAGTTACAGTAGGTATAGTAAATACAGTAGTTAGTTACATTAGTTAAAGTAGGTACAGTAGTTAGTTACAGTAGTCACAGTAGTTACATTAGTTAGTTACGGTCATTACAGTAGTTAGTTACATTAGTTATAGTAGTTACAGTAGGTATAGTAGTTAGAGTAGTTCGTTACAGTAGTTACAGTATTTACATTAGTTATTTACAGTAGTTACAGTAGTTAGTTACAATAGTTACAGTAGGTACATTATTTACAGTAGTTACATTAGTTAGTTACAGTAGTTACATTAGTTATTTACAGTAGTTACAGTAGTTAGTTACAGTAGTTACAGTAGTTACAGTAGGTACAGTAGGTATAGTAGTTACAGAAGTTAGTTCCAGTAGTTCCAGTAGTTAGTTACAGTAGTTACAGTAGTTACAGTAGGTACAGTAGGTATAGTAGTTACAGTAGTTAGTTACAGTAGTTACAGTAGTTACAGTAGGTATAGTAGTTAGAGAAGTTAGTTCCAGTAGTTACAGTAGTTAGTTCCAGTAGTTACAGTAGGTACAGTAGGTGCTACTGTACCCAACACGTCCCTCTCCCCATCTTTACCTCTCTCCTTCTTTAACTCTTTACCTCTTTACCTCTCTCCCTCTTTACCTCTTTACCTCTCTCCCTCTTTACCTCTTTACCTCTCTCCCTCTTTACCTCTTTACCTCTCTCCCTCTTTACCTCTTTACCTCTTTACCTCTCTCCCTCTTTACCTCTCTCCCTCTTTACCTCTCTCCCTCTCTCCCTCTTTACCTCTTTACCTCTTTACCTCTCTCCCTCTTTACCTCTCTCCCTCTTTACCTCTCTCCCTATTTACCTCTTTCCCTCTCTCACTCTTTACCTCTTTACCTCTCTCCTTCTTTACCTCTTTACCTCTCTCCTTCTTTACCTCTTTACCTCTCTCCTTCTTTACCTCTTTACCTCTCTCCCTCTTTACCTCTCTCCTTTTTTACCTCTTTACCTCTCTCCTTCTTTAACTCTTTACCTCTCTCCTTTTTTACCTCTTTACCTCTCTCCTTCTTTAACTCTTTACCTCTCTCCCTCTTTACCTCTCTCCCTCTTTACCTCTCTCCTTCTTTAACTCTTTACCTCTCTCCCTCTTTACCTCTCTCCTTCTTTAACTCTTTACCTCTCTCCCTCTTTACCTCTCTCCCTCTTTAACTCTTTACCTCTCTCCCTCTTTACCTCTCTCCTTCTTTAACTCTTTACCTCTCTCCCTCTTTACCTCTCTCCCTCTTTACCTCTCTCCCTCTTTACCTCTCTCCTTCTTTAACTCTTTACCTCTCTCCCTCTTTACCTCTCTCCTTCTTTAACTATTTACCTCTCTCCCTCTTTACCTCTCTCCCTCTTTACCTCTCTCCTTTTTTACCTATTTACCTCTCTCCTTCTTTAACTCTTTACCTCTCTCCTTTTTTACCTCTTTACCTCTCTCCCTCTTTACCTCTCTCCTTCTTTACCTCTCTCCTTCTTTAACTCTTTACCTCTCTCCCTCTTTACCTCTCTCCTTCTTTAACTCTTTACCTCTCTCCTTCTTTACCTCTTTACCTCTCTCCTTCTTTACCTCTTTACCTCTCTCCTTCTTTAACTCTTTACCTCTCTCCTTCTTTACCTCTTTACCTCTCTCCTTCTTTACCTCTTTACCTCTCTCCTTTTTTTACCTCTTTACCTCTCTCCTTCTTTAACTCTTTACCTCTCTCCCTCTTTACCTCTCTCCCTCTTTACCTCTCTCCTTCTTTAACTCTTTACCTCTCTCCCTCTTTACCTCTCTCCCTCTTTAACTCTTTACCTCTCTCCCTCTTTACCTCTCTCCTTCTTTAACTCTTTACCTCTCTCCCTCTTTACCTCTCTCCCTCTTTAACTCTTTACCTCTCTCCTTCTTTAACTCTTTACCTCTCTCCCTCTTTACCTCTCTCCCTCTTTAACTCTTTACCTCTCTCCCTCTTTAACTCTTTACCTCTCTCCTTCTTTACCTCTCTCCCTCTTTACCTCTCTCCTTCTTTACCTCTCTCCCTCTTTACCTCTCTCCTTCTTTACCTCTCTCCTTCTTTACCTCTCTCCCTCTTTACCTCTTTCCCACCACCCCACTCATATCTCCCAGGGGAGTGAGGAGGGGGTGAGTGAGATAGACAGGGGAACGAAAAGGAGACAGGAGGAGGGGGATATGATTAGGCATTCATTCTATTTTTAAATGTCTGATGTATGACCATGCTGAACTGCTTTAATTGAGTAATATTCCGGGAAGCATGAATCATTTTGGAGAGACTGTGATGAATGGATTGATTGTTGGGAGAGGAGAAAGGAGGGGGAAGAGTGGAGATAGGGGAGAAGGAGTGATGGTACAGAGAGAGAGTGACAGAGAGAGAGAGAGAGAGAGAGAGAGAGAGAGAGAGAGAGAGAGAGAGAGAGAGAGAGAGAGAGAGAGAGAGAGAAAGAGAGACGAGAGGAATATGGATTTGCAGTCTCATAAGAGGCTCTCTCTCTCTTAATTCCCCTAGGAGCGATGAGACAACAGGCAGCACTTTCTTTCTCTCTCCATCTCTCTGCCCTCTCCCATTCCCTCTCCCAGATCTGTCTCTGTCCCCTGTCCTGTCTCCCTCTCTCCTATTCCTCCCATTCCCCCTCCCAGACCTGTCTCTGTCCCCTGTCCTATCTCTCTCCCCTATTCCTCCCATTCCCCCTCCCAGACCTGTCTCTGTCCCCTGTCCTCTCTCTCTCTCCTATTCCTCCCATTCCCCCTCCCAGACCTGTCTCTGTCCCCTGTCCTATCTCTTTCTCTCCTATTCCACCCATTCCCCCTCCCAGACCTGTCTCTGTCCCCTGTCCTACTCTCTCTCTCTCTCTCTCTCTCTCTCTCTCTCTCTCTCTCTCTCTCTCTCTCTCTCTCCTATTCCTCCCATTCCCCCTCCCAGACCTGTCTCTGTCCCCTGTCCTGTCTCTCTCTCTCCTATTCCTCCCATCCCCCCTCCCAGACTTGTCTCTGTCTCTTCTCTCTCTCTCTCTCTCTCTCTCTCTCTCTCTCTCTCTCTCTATTCCTCCCAATCCCCTCCCAGACCTGTCTCTGTCCCTGTCCTATCTCTCTCTCTCTCTCTCTCCTATTCCTCCCATTCCCCCTCCCAGACCTTTCTCTGTCCCCTGTCCTATCTCTCTCTCTCCTATTCCTCCCATTCCCCCTCCCAGACCTGTCTCTGTCCCCTGTCCTATCTCTCTCTCTCTCTCTCTCCTATTCCTCCCATTCCCCCTCCCAGACCTGTCTCTGTCCCCTGTCCTGTCTCTCTCTCTCCTATTCCTCCCATTCCCCCTCCCAGACCTGTCTCTGTCCCCTGTCCTTTCTCTCTCTCTCTCTCTCCTATTCCTCCCAATCCCCCTCCCAGACCTGTCTCTGTCCCCTGTCCTCTCTCTCTCTCTCCTATTCCTCCCATTCCCCCTCCCAGACCTGTCTCTGTCCCCTGTCCTATCTCTCTCTCTCTCTCTCTCCTATTCCTACCAATCCCCCTCCCAGACCTGTCTCTGTCCCCTGTCCTATCACTGTTTCCTGGCTGTGTTTGTCTCTCTCCTTCTGCCCAGCCCCGTGGCAAGCAGGCGGTCTGGCCGGCATCAGTAGTAGTAGTAAGGGTGATGAATGTATCAGGGCTACAGAGATGACAGGCAGGGTAATGGGGAGGAGGGCTGTCTACCTCTGCCTGCCTGCATCATCCTTTTCCTCTCCTTCCCTCTCCCTCCCTCCTCCCTCTCCCTCCCTCCTCCCTCTCCCTCCCTTCTCCCTCTCCCTTTTCTCCCTCTCCCTCCCTTCTCCCTCTCCCTCCCTTCTCCCTCTCCCTTTTCTCCCTCTCCCTTTTCTCCCTCTCCCTCCCTTCTCCCTCTCCATCCCATTTTCCATCTTCCTCTCCCTCCATTCTCCCTATCCCTCCCTCTCCCCCCTTCTCCATCCTTCCCATCTCCATATGTGCTGCTGTGTGTCTGTACATTTATGTCACCCATATCTACATTTCTTCCTCATCTTCTCCCTACTCACCCTCTCCCCCAAATTCTCCTTTTCTGTTTGACCATCTCTCCCTCCCTCCCTCCCTCCCTCCCTCCCTCCCCTCTTCTCTTTGGTCTCTTTATCCTGTCAGTGCCCTTTTTTGAAGGGTCCTGATGTTCTTCCCAAGCAATGTGTATGTGTATGTACAGCGTGTGTGTGTTGCTCCGCTGCTTCCAGAGCAGTTGGTGTGTGTGTTTCACATGCATTGGGCGGTAATGGGGTCCCTCCCACCTCTCTCTCTCTCTCTCTCTCTCTCTCTCCTCTCTCTCTCTCTCTCTCTCTCTCTCTCTCTCTCTCTCTCTCTCTCTCTCTCTCTCTCTCTCTCTCTCTCTCTCTCTCTCTCTCTCTCTCTCTCTCTCTCTCTCTATCCCACCTCCTCTCTCTCCCTCCCACCTCTCTCTCTCTCTCCCTCTCTCTCTCTCTCTCTCTCTCTCTCTCTCTCTCTCTCTCTCTCTCTCTCTCTCTCTCTCTCTCTCTCTCTCTGTCTCTATCTCCCTCCTCTCTCTCTCTCTCTCTCTCTCTCTCTCTCTCTCTCTCTCTCTCTCTCTCTCTCTCTCTCTCTCTCTCTCTCTGTCTCTCTCTCTCTGTCTTTCTGTCTCTCTGTCTTTCTGTCTCTCTGTCTCTCTGTCTCTCTGTCCCTCTGTCTCTCTGTCGCTCTGTATCTCTGTCGCTCTCTCTTTCAGAGTTGTGTGTGTGAGTGTGTGTTTAATCCCTCCTCCAGTGTTGTGTATGGGAGGATTTAGATTCACGGAGAGCTAACAAATCTGCATTGAAGTCATGGGTTCATACTTTAAACAGAATATCTGAGTCATCCAATCACCAATGGGTTTGAGAGCAGCTCTGAGAGGGTGAGAGGGGTGAGAGGGGGATTATAGTGTGATGGTAGGGCTAGTGATATAATATATATATATATTTTGGAGTAAGAATGGTAGAATACAGTGCCTTCAGAAAGTATTCACACCCCTTGTTTATTTTCACATTTTGTTGTGTTACAAAGTGGGATTAAAATGGATTTAATTGATAGTTTCTGTCAACGAACTGCACAAAATACTCTGCCATGTCAAAGTCGAAGAAAAATTATAAAAGTTGTAAAAATGTATTGACATTTAAAACGCTAATATATGGTGATTATATAAGTATTCAACCACCTGAGTCAATACATGTTAGAATAAACTTTGGCAGTGATTACAGCTGTGAGTCTCTCTGGGTAATTCTCTAAGAGCTTTCCATCTAAGCTATCTAAACTTAATCGTAATCATGGTCGAATACTGACCGAGCATGCTGGACCTCACTCAGATATACATTTTTGTCATTTAGCAGACACTCTTATCCAGAGAGACTTACAGGAGCAATTAGGGTTAAATGCCTTCCTCAAGGGTACATCGACAGATATTTTCACCTAGTTGGCTCGAGGGCTCGAACCAGTGACCTTTCGGTTGCTGCCCCTTAAACACTAGGGTACCTGCCTACCATGTTAACGTCATGGCAGAATGTGTAAAATTGCAGGAAATTAGCTTTAAAACTTCAAAAAATATATACAGTGATTGAAAAAAATATTTGATCCCCTGCTGATTTTGTACGTTTGCCCACTGACAAAGAAATGATCAGTCTATAATTTTAATGGTAGGTTTATTTGAACAGTGAGAGACAGAATAACAACAAAAAAATCCAGAAAAACACATGTCAAAAATGTTATAAATTGATTTGCATTTTAATGAGGGAAATAAGTATTTGACCCCCTCTCAATCAGAAAGATTTCTGGCTCCCAGGTGTCTTTTATACAGGTAATGAGCTGAGATTAGGAGCACACTCTTAAAGGGAATGCTCCTAATCTCAGCTTGTTACCTGTATAAAAGACACCTGTCCACAGAAGCAATCAATCAATCAGATTCCAAACTCTCCACCATGGCCAAGACCAAAGAGCTATCCAAGGATGTCAGGGACAAGATTGTAGACCTACACAAGGCTGGAATGGGCTACAAGACCATCGCCAAGCAGCTTGGTGAGAAGGTGACAACAGTTGGTGCGATTATTCGCAAATGGAAGAAACACAAAATAACTGTCAATCTCCCTCGGCCTGGGGCTCCATGCAAGATCTCACCTTGTGGAGTTGCAATGATCATGAGAACGGTGAGGAATCAGCCCAGAACTACACGGGAGGATCTTGTCAATGATCTCAAGGCAGCTGGGAGCAGCGCCCGCAAGGTCCCCCTGCTCAAGAAAGCATATATACAGGACCGTCTGAAGTTTGCCAATGAACATCTGAATGATTCAGAGGAGAACTGGGTGAAAGTGTTGTGGTCAGATGAGACCAAAATCGAGCTCTTTGGCATCAACTCAACTCGCCGTGTTTGGAGGAGGAGGAATGCTGCCTATGACCCCAAGAACACCATCCCCACTGTCAAACATGGAGGTGGAAACATTATGCTTTGAGGGTGTTTTTCTGCTAAGGGGACAGGACAACACATCAAAGGGACGATGGACGGGGCCATGTACCGTCAAATCTTGGGTGAGAACCTCCTTCCCTCAGCCAGGGCATTGAAAATGGGTCGTGGATGCGTATTCCAGCATGACAATGACCCAAAACACACGGCCAAGGCAACAAAGGAGTGGCTCAAGAAGAAGCACATTAAGGACCTGGAGTGGCCTAGCCAGTCTCCAGACCTTAATCCCATAGAAAATCTGTGGAGGGAGCTGAAGGTTCGAGTTGCCAAACGTCAGCCTCGAAACCTTAATGACTTGGAGAATATCAGCAAAGAGGAGTGGGACAAAATCCCTCCTGAGATGTGTGCAAACCTGGTGGCCAACTACAAGAAACGTCTGACCTCTGTCATTGCCAACAAGGGTTTTGCCACCAAGTACTAAGTCATGTTTTGCAGAGGGGTCAAATACTTTTTTCCCTCATTAAAATGTAAATCAATTTATAACATTTTTGACATGCGTCTTTATGGATTTTTGTTGTTGTTATTCTGTCTCTCACTGTTCAAATAAACCTACCATTAAAATTATAGACTGAACATGTCTTTGTCAGTGGGCAAACGTACAAATTCAGCAGGGGATCAAATACTTTTTTTCCCTCACTGTATATATGTATTTATATATTTCTGCCTGCTGGTAAAATGAATACAATTGCATTAAATGTGTTATCAAATTGCTAAATCTGTAGAATTGCAGGAAATTAACTTTAAAACACAAATTTTTCTCTCTACCGTCAAGAGGTGAAATATTTTGCTGCGAGGTGGGGGGGACCCAACCAAATCTCGGCTAGGGCCCCGAAAAGGCTAGAGCCGGCCTTGCGAGTAAGCCTGAAGTTTGCAGTCAGTAACTGAGTTTAAAATGGGCCCAGGGGATCTATAGGCACTCGATTGAACTAGACCTTAGATAGGCCTGACATGGCAAGGACTAGTTGGTTATTTATGACCTGTGTGTACATGTGTGTTTGATTGCACAAGTGTGTGTGTTAACTATCCTTGTGGGTACCAGAAGTCCTCATAAGGATAGTAAAACAATGAACATTTGGATAAGTGGGGACATTTTGCCAGTCCCCACGTGGTAAAATGCTATTTTAGGCTTAGGGATTAGGTTTAGGGTTAGGGTTACAATTAGGGTTAGGGTTACAATTAGGGTTAGGGTTAGAATTAAGGTTAGAGTAAGGGATTACGGTTAGGTTTAGGGTTAGGGTTAGGAGTTAGGATTAGGGATTGGGGTTTGGGGTTAAGGTTAGAGTTGTGGTTAGATTTAGAATCAGGGGCTAGGGAAAATAGGATTTTTGATGGGAATCAATTCTTGAGGTCCCCACAAGGATAGCAATACAAAACTGTGTGTGTGTGTGTGTGTGTGTGTGTGTGTGTGTCTGTGTGTGTGTTTTTAACGCAAGGACAGTGTTGGAGTCAGGAGCAGAATTTAGATGAAGAGAAGTCAGAGAAAGGGTCTTTCTGTTGGCAGGCAGAGCAACAGCATAACAACAGCTCATTCAACTATTTTAAACACACAAACACACACACACACACACACACACACACACACAGACAGACAGACACACACACACTCACACACAATCTTGTTTCAACTAGCTCTCACAGTCTCATGTCAGAATTAGACGTTCATCCATGGATGTTGAATACTGACTTTTATCATGGGTGACCTGGCTGATTGATTAAAAAACCTTGTGGGGACGCACAATTAAACCTAACCCTAAACCTAACCTTTACTCTAACCCTAAAGCTAACCTTAACCTTAACCCTAACCCCAAAACCTAAACTTAACACTAAATGTAAACCGAACCCTAAACCTTTCTCCCCTAACCCTAACCCTAATTCTAACCCTAACACTTATTCTAACCCTAACCCTAAACCCCCTATAAATAGCTTTGTTCCTTGTGGGGAACGGCAAAATGTTCCCAGTTGAACAAATTTAGGTTATTGTATAGTTAACCCATAAGAGTCTAATTTAAATGAATTTTCATTTGGATTTCATGTAATGAACATACACAAAATAGTCCAAATTGGTGAAGTAAAATGAAAAAAATAACTTGTTTAAATAATTTATAAAAAATAAATAACGGAAAAGTGGTGCGTGCATATTTATTCACCCCATTTGCTACGAAACCCCTAAATAGGTTATGGTGCAACCAATTACCTTCAGAAGTCACATAATTAGTTAAATAAAGTCCTCCTCTGTGAAATCTAAGTGTCTCATGATCTGTCACATGATCTCAGTATAAGAGTACACCTGTTCTGAAAGGCCCCAGAATCTGCAACACCACTAAGCAAGGGGCACCACCAAGCAAGCGGCACCATGAAGACCAAAGAGCTCTCCAAACAGGTCAGGGACAAAGTTGTGGAGAAGTACAGATCAGGGTTGGGTTAAAAAGAAATATCTGAAACTTTGAACATCCCACGGAGCACCATTAAATCCATTATAAAAAAAATGGAAAGAATATGGCACCACAACAAACATGCCAAGAAAGGGC